>NC_091198.1:3555547-3803047 GCF_040958095.1 Procambarus clarkii | reverse complement strand
GAAAGAAACTCTGCCCATTGTTTCTCGCCGGCGCCTGGGATTGAACCCAGGACCACAGGATCACAAGTCCCGCGTGCTGTCCGCTCGGCCGACCGGCTCCCAAGGCTCATCCCGTTCCTTATATGATTGTTGCCGAATGTCGTTAATGAATAAAAGCTATTCCTACTGATGCATATAATAGGCTCATGAAATAAATGGGCCACTAGGAGTAGGTTTCAAATTAGCTGAGGTAGTATTGCAGCTCTTGCTTGCAGTTTCACCAGGTTCCTATATGATAGTTCTTATAATGAAGCTTATTTGTTAACGTTTTGAAGCACATTCTCCAAGTGAAACTGCCAGAAACTGTTTCACAGCTTGAAACTTTAAGCATCTCTAAGTTGGTACAAAAGCAAATTAGTCACAGCTTTTAAGTATGGACACCAGAAATGTTCAAGAATAGTCTATATGTTATTCAGTTAGTGCCAGAGTACGACAAGGTAGCGTGTGTCCCCTTGTAGTAGCGCGTCTACTGTAATGACCTTCAGTACCTCATCCCTGAAGGCCAAGCATGTGTTGACGTCTGCACTCTAACCTTAATACAAGAAGAGGAAATGTTACCTGCTATGAGGTTCATAAATCACCGCTCGCACCTTATGTGCTTGGGGTAGGCGATGACGGGCTACACCCGCTAATAAGAAACACAAGCGATGTTGATCATGTTTTTCACAAGAACTGCCATCAAAATTGGTGTTTAAAAACAAAATAAACATCTTTGGAGTTAATTTGAAACCTTTAATGACCTCGAGGAATCACCTGCGGACCCTAGGAGTTAACCAGATAACCAAGAAACTGTCACCACTTAGCTACATATCACAGAACCAAAAAAGAAACATTAAGGACCAATAAATAACCTGCTTGCTGCAAAGAATAAAAGGATTTGGAATATGATTTGTATGGCTACCAGCTTAGAAAAATAACTCACCACGATGACACAGACTCAGCGACTAAATCAGCATGCAACATGTATGAAGTTGTACTTGACCCATGTATCCACGTCTCAGGTGTAAAGGCCTTGTTCCTCTACATAGTTTGGAGGTTGCAGAGAGAGAAATCAGAAAATGTCAAAAGCCTGAAAGGTGATTTGTTTATGGATGTATTTATATGCACTTCCATCAGTTTATAGATGGATAGATTCATCCACCTATTCATCTGTCTGGTCACATATCTATCCTTCTATTCATCCATCTATCTAATTTATTCTCCCTTTCTCATTTCTCTGTGGATTTTCCACATCCATCTATCTATTCATCCATCTGTCTATTTATCCATCCGAACATCTACATATTAGTATCTTTCTATCCATCTCTCCATCGATCCATCTTTATATCTATCCATGCACCTATTGATCCATCTATCCACCTACCTATCTATCTATTTGTCTATCCATCCACCTAATCATCTTCCTTCGTTTCTGTTATTCATATTATGGTCGTGGCCCGATAAAACACGAAGGTTAAACCACCACTCCTCCCACAGTCCCACCGACCCAAGGAAGATACTCCTTCACAGGTACAGAGCAAATGGATAGCAATTTTATTTTGAATAAAACTTCCAAACCTTTTACCTTATTGTAATAATAAACATTATTCCCAGATTTCGGAAAAATTAAAATATATATTTTTTGATATTCAAACTTTAGCCATACTACCAAAAATATTCAACTTCAGTACTGCCTCCTCATAATTGTTTTAGTGTGGCCGGCGGAGGCGGCTAGTTTATTGTGCACCCCATACTCATCCTGTGAGCGGTAGCGCAAAAGCATTAAAGAGGGCACAAAAGGTCTTTATCAGACCTCATCTAAGATTATTATATAAACAATTTAATTTATCCTTCACACCTTATAGTTACATGTTAGCTAGTTACAGAGAATGTTCTATTTCAAAGCTATATATTTACAGTAAGTCGACATTAATGGTAGGTCTTATCGCTAATACATAATTGTTTGAGCAGCCTCTTCCTGAGTCCTGCGGCATCCTGGTTGGCTCTACCAGCTTCTCAAAGCTACAGACCACTGGAGTAACTATTTAAGAGAGAAAGAGAGAAAGAGAGAGAGAGAGAGAGAGAGAGAGAGAGAGAGAGAGAGAGAGAGAGAGAGAGAGAGAGAGAGAGAGAGAGAGAGAGAGAGAGAGAGAGAGAGAGGGGGGGGGGGAGAGAGAGAGAGAGAGACAAGAGAGAGAGAGAGAGAGAGAGAGAGAGAGAGAGAGAGAGAGAGAGAGAGAGAGAGAGAGAGAGAGAGAGAGAGAGAGAGAGAGAGAGAGAGAGGGGGGGGGGGGAGAGAGAGAGAGAGACAAGAGAGAGAGAGAGAGAGAGAGAGAGAGAGAGAGAGAGAGAGAGAGAGAGAGAGAGAGAGAGAGAGAGAGAGAGAGAGAGAGAGAGTGTGTACACACCAACCAATTAACAAGATAGGTGACGCGACCCACTGGGCAACGTGGACCCATGGAGGTATCCAGGTCTGACCCGCAGCGGGAGGTGGTGGACGCGTCTGACCCAACCCTCCACCATAAATTATACATGATCCCAGGCCTCTACCGCAGCCCCAGCGGCAGGCATGAACGAGGGGAGGGGGACGGAGGTCGAGCAGCAGTAGGAGTATGTCCACAAGTTTGCTATTATACTCATTTAAACAGCTGACTCGGATATATATATGTCTAAGTCTCACAGTGTACACAATTAAATCTGGTAAACATCTGGCGATGACAGAGGCTGTTATGGAAAATATTATTATTATAATTATTCTTATTATTATTATTCACAGAGAAGGGCCCGCCTGACGTCCTGTGGATTCAATGGAATCTCAGGTTATTTAAACCATGGCATATTGTGGTACAGGGGTAAGGTGCGGGTACAGTACGTGGTACAGGGGTAAGGTGCGGGTACAGTACGTGGTACAGGGGTAAGGTGCGGGTACAGTACGTGGTACAGGGGTAAGGTGCGGGTACAGTATGTGGTACAGGGGTAAGGTGCGGGTACAGTACGTGGTACAGGGGTAAGGTGCGGGTACAGTAAGTGACACAGGGGTAAGATACGGGTACAGTACGTGGTACAGGGGTAAGGTGCGGGTACAGACAGTCTGTAATATGATGTATGATGTGATATAATTACTACTGCACAAGGAAACTATATTAACGTTATGTATCAATGAAAAATTCCGTAGGGGCCGTGAGGAAGATTCGAACCCGCTGACCTGGTACTCCCAAGTACTAAGGAAGCGGGTTCGAATCATCCTTATCGCTCCGGCTTATTTTCTCATTACTAGTACGTCTGCTACTGATGCTTCCGTAGTTGTATCTGGTGTTACAGCAGTTGCTGCTGCTGCTGATCCTGTAGTGTTAACTGGTGATACAGCTGTTGCTGCTGCTCCTGTAGTGTTACCTGGTGTTACAGCTGCTGCTGCTCCTGTAGTGTTACCTGGTGTTATAGCTGCTGCTGCTCCTGTAGTTGAACATGATGTCACAGCTGCTGCTGCTCCCGTAGTTGAACATGGTGTTACAGCTGCTGCTGTTGCTCTTGTAGTTGTACCTGCTGTTACAGATGGAGCTGCGTGCTACTTATTCTTGCATCACAGTTCAAGCATATAATATTTATTTTATAACTAGCCGTACCCGGCCACGTGATGCTGTGGCTCAGTAACGTACGTGCAATGCTGAGCCACAGCAACCTTTCCCTGTCTCCCATTCCTCCCCACTTTTCTCCCCTCCCCCGTTCCCTCGTCCTCCCAGTCATTCCTCACTCCCCAGTCCCCTCGTCCTCCCCACCATTTCCCCCACTCCCCTGTCCTTTTATCATCCCCACTATCTCCCACTCCAGCGTCCCCTTATCCTCCTAACCATTCCCCACTCCATCATTCCCTCGTCCTCCCCACCATTCCCCATTCCCTCGTCCGATGCATTCCCAAATGATCTGATGTTCCCATCAGAAAATTGGGAACATCAAATGATCTGATAATCCCTTCACTAAAATACAAGAAAAACAATTTAAAAAAGAAATGAAAAACAATGAAAAAAATCTAATCTCTCGAAATGAACCGTATGGTAAACAACACCTCAATTCCAACGCAATGTCACACAAAATAATTATATCAAAATGACAATAAATTCGAAATCTATGAAAATTCCATTTGGCAATGCAATTCAAAACATTGAAATGGAATTATAACATATTTAGTATAGCGTATGTTGCTCTTAGGTGCAACAGATTTCACTGTTTCTTAAAAAAAAAAATGTTTTTACCTGTCACAGGTGTGGGTTCTATACTAATACTTACGAAATGAACGGTATGGTAAACAACAACGCTCAATTCCAATGCAATGTCACACAAAATATTTAAATAAAAAAAAATCGTAATCTATGAAAATTCCATTTATCAATGCAATCGGAAACATTGAAATGGAATCATGACATATATAGTAGACCGTGTTGCTATTTCGTGCAACAGATGGCGATATTTTTCATAATAAGCATGTTTTTACCTGTCACAGGTGAGGCATGTATAAAGTTGGTATATAAAAACACGTGCCTATTCGAATGCAACGTTGTGTCAAAATTTCAAGCAATCGGTAAAGAGGTTTCGAAGATTTCCCTCACATGAAAAATACATGAAAATACACAGTTAAAAAAAAACATGTTTTTTCCCATCACAGACGTGACAGTTATATAGAATGTATAAAATAATCCCGCTCAGATGCAAATGAAACGTTGTGTGAAAATTTCGAAGTAATCGGAATAAGAACTTTCGGACATTAGCGATTTTGAACAAACGAACATTTAAATTTTTAATAATATAGATTTAGGTGTGTAATGTGTGAGAGATGACCACTGCTGGGGTGGTGCATGACCTAAGATGACCTTGGGAGCCCCTGGTACAGGGAGGCTGGTGATGCTGGCCGGGTGGCAGCCAGCGGCCTCGTCTCTGCATGGGTGTCTATCTATAATTAATATCTTGGTAGTGTGTTGACTGACGTGCTGGGAACCAAGCGAGAAGAGAGATAAAGGACCGAGGGAAAGAAACAGGACGTGGGAGAAAGACAAAGAGTGGGAAATAAATAAATAAATATATATATATATATATATATATATATATAACTTTTTAGACACTCAACCCACCAGGGGACTCGAACACTGGCCAGCAAGGTGGCAGTTGCATGCTGTATCCACTACGCTATACTTCAAAGCCATAAGAGAGGTAGGAATTCTGGGGTATTTAACCAACCAGAATTCCAATCCTCTCCCAGGCGATGAGATAGTGTGGGACCTCGGATGCTCTTTCATCGGTTCCTGTTATATGGGAAAACTCAGTGCCAAATGCTTAATGCACAGACTACCCTATTCCAGTAGCTGAAGTTTATAACTTTTTAGACACTCAACCCACCAGGGGACTCGAACACTGGCCAGCAAGGTGGCAGTTGCATGCTGTATCCACTACGCTATACTTCAAAGCCATAAGAGAGGTAGGAATTCTGGGGTATTTAACCAACCAGAATTCCAATCCTCTCCCAGGCGATGAGATAGTGTGGGACCTCGGATGCTCTTTCATCGGTTCCTGTTATATGGGAAAACTCAGTGCCAAATGCTTAATGCACAGACTACCCTATTCCAGTAGCTGAAGTTTATAACTTTTTAGACACTCAACCCACCAGGGGACTCGAACACTGGCCAGCAAGGTGGCAGTTGCATGCTGTATCCACTACGCTATACTTCAAAGCCATAAGAGAGGTAGGAATTCTGGGGTATTTAACCAACCAGAATTCCAATCCTCTCCCAGGCGATGAGATAGTGTGGGACCTCGGATGCTCTTTCATCGGTTCCTGTTATATGGGAAAACTCAGTGCCAAATGCTTAATGCACAGACTACCCTATTCCAGTAGCTGAAGTTTATAACTTTTTAGACACTCAACCCACCAGGGGACTCGAACACTGGCCAGCAAGGTGGCAGTTGCATGCTGTATCCACTACGCTATACTTCAAAGCCATAAGAGAGGTAGGAATTCTGGGGTATTTAACCAACCAGAATTCCAATCCTCTCCCAGGCGATGAGATAGTGTGGGACCTCGGATGCTCTTTCATCGGTTCCTGTTATATGGGAAAACTCAGTGCCAAATGCTTAATGCACAGACTACCCTATTCCAGTAGCTGAAGTTTATAACTTTTTAGACACTCAACCCACCAGGGGACTCGAACACTGGCCAGCAAGGTGGCAGTTGCATGCTGTATCCACTACGCTATACTTCAAAGCCATAAGAGAGGTAGGAATTCTGGGGTATTTAACCAACCAGAATTCCAATCCTCTCCCAGGCGATGAGATAGTGTGGGACCTCGGATGCTCTTTCATCGGTTCCTGTTATATGGGAAAACTCAGTGCCAAATGCTTAATGCACAGACTACCCTATTCCAGTAGCTGAAGTTTATAACTTTTTAGACACTCAACCCACCAGGGGACTCGAACACTGGCCAGCAAGGTGGCAGTTGCATGCTGTATCCACTACGCTATACTTCAAAGCCATAAGAGAGGTAGGAATTCTGGGGTATTTAACCAACCAGAATTCCAATCCTCTCCCAGGCGATGAGATAGTGTGGGACCTCGGATGCTCTTTCATCGGTTCCTGTTATATGGGAAAACTCAGTGCCAAATGCTTAATGCACAGACTACCCTATTCCAGTAGCTGAAGTTTATAACTTTTTAGACACTCAACCCACCAGGGGACTCGAACACTGGCCAGCAAGGTGGCAGTTGCATGCTGTATCCACTACGCTATACTTCAAAGCCATAAGAGAGGTAGGAATTCTGGGGTATTTAACCAACCAGAATTCCAATCCTCTCCCAGGCGATGAGATAGTGTGGGACCTCGGATGCTCTTTCATCGGTTCCTGTTATATGGGAAAACTCAGTGCCAAATGCTTAATGCACAGACTACCCTATTCCAGTAGCTGAAGTTTATAACTTTTTAGACACTCAACCCACCAGGGGACTCGAACACTGGCCAGCAAGGTGGCAGTTGCATGCTGTATCCACTACGCTATACTTCAAAGCCATAAGAGAGGTAGGAATTCTGGGGTATTTAACCAACCAGAATTCCAATCCTCTCCCAGGCGATGAGATAGTGTGGGACCTCGGATGCTCTTTCATCGGTTCCTGTTATATGGGAAAACTCAGTGCCAAATGCTTAATGCACAGACTACCCTATTCCAGTAGCTGAAGTTTATAACTTTTTAGACACTCAACCCACCAGGGGACTCGAACACTGGCCAGCAAGGTGGCAGTTGCATGCTGTATCCACTACGCTATACTTCAAAGCCATAAGAGAGGTAGGAATTCTGGGGTATTTAACCAACCAGAATTCCAATCCTTTCCCAGGCGATGAGATAGTGTGGGACCTCGGATGCTCTTTCATCGGTTCCTGTTATATGGGAAAACTCAGTGCCAAATGCTTAATGCACAGACTACCCTATTCCAGTAGCTGAAGTTTATAACTTTTTAGACACTCAACCCACCAGGGGACTCGAACACTGGCCAGCAAGGTGGCAGTTGCATGCTGTATCCACTACGCTATACTTCAAAGCCATAAGAGAGGTATATAGTATAGCGTAGAAGAGAAGTATAGCGTAGTGGATACAGCATGCAACTGCCACCTTGCTGGCCAGTGTTCGAGTCCCCTGGTGGGTTGAGTGTCTAAAAAGTTATAAACTTCAGCTACTGGAATAGGGTAGTCTGTGCATTAAGCATTTGGCACTGAGTTTTCCCATATAACAGGAACCGATGAAAGAGCATCCGAGGTCCCACACTATCTCATCGCCTGGGAGAGGATTGGAATTCTGGTTGGTTAAATACCCCAGAATTCCTACCTCTCTTATGGCTTTGAAGTATAGCGTAGTGGATACAGCATGCAACTGCCACCTTGCTGGCCAGTGTTCGAGTCCCCTGGTGGGTTGAGTGTCTAAAAAGTTATAAACTTCAGCTACTGGAATAGGGTAGTCTGTGCATTAAGCATTTGGCACTGAGTTTTCCCATATAACAGGAACCGATGAAAGAGCATCCGAGGTCCCACACTATCTCATCGCCTGGGAGAGGATTGGAATTCTGGTTGGTTAAATACCCCAGAATTCCTACCTCTCTTATGGCTTTGAAGTATAGCGTAGTGGATACAGCATGCAACTGCCACCTTGCTGGCCAGTGTTCGAGTCCCCTGGTGGGTTGAGTGTCTAAAAAGTTATAAACTTCAGCTACTGGAATAGGGTAGTCTGTGCATTAAGCATTTGGCACTGAGTTTTCCCATATAACAGGAACCGATGAAAGAGCATCCGAGGTCCCACACTATCTCATCGCCTGGGAGAGGATTGGAATTCTGGTTGGTTAAATACCCCAGAATTCCTACCTCTCTTATGGCTTTGAAGTATAGCGTAGTGGATACAGCATGCAACTGCCACCTTGCTGGCCAGTGTTCGAGTCCCCTGGTGGGTTGAGTGTCTAAAAAGTTATAAACTTCAGCTACTGGAATAGGGTAGTCTGTGCATTAAGCATTTGGCACTGAGTTTTCCCATATAACAGGAACCGATGAAAGAGCATCCGAGGTCCCACACTATCTCATCGCCTGGGAGAGGATTGGAATTCTGGTTGGTTAAATACCCCAGAATTCCTACCTCTCTTATGGCTTTGAAGTATAGCGTAGTGGATACAGCATGCAACTGCCACCTTGCTGGCCAGTGTTCGAGTCCCCTGGTGGGTTGAGTGTCTAAAAAGTTATAAACTTCAGCTACTGGAATAGGGTAGTCTGTGCATTAAGCATTTGGCACTGAGTTTTCCCATATAACAGGAACCGATGAAAGAGCATCCGAGGTCCCACACTATCTCATCGCCTGGGAGAGGATTGGAATTCTGGTTGGTTAAATACCCCAGAATTCCTACCTCTCTTATGGCTTTGAAGTATAGCGTAGTGGATACAGCATGCAACTGCCACCTTGCTGGCCAGTGTTCGAGTCCCCTGGTGGGTTGAGTGTCTAAAAAGTTATAAACTTCAGCTACTGGAATAGGGTAGTCTGTGCATTAAGCATTTGGCACTGAGTTTTCCCATATAACAGGAACCGATGAAAGAGCATCCGAGGTCCCACACTATCTCATCGCCTGGGAGAGGATTGGAATTCTGGTTGGTTAAATACCCCAGAATTCCTACCTCTCTTATGGCTTTGAAGTATAGCGTAGTGGATACAGCATGCAACTGCCACCTTGCTGGCCAGTGTTCGAGTCCCCTGGTGGGTTGAGTGTCTAAAAAGTTATAAACTTCAGCTACTGGAATAGGGTAGTCTGTGCATTAAGCATTTGGCACTGAGTTTTCCCATATAACAGGAACCGATGAAAGAGCATCCGAGGTCCCACACTATCTCATCGCCTGGGAGAGGATTGGAATTCTGGTTGGTTAAATACCCCAGAATTCCTACCTCTCTTATGGCTTTGAAGTATAGCGTAGTGGATACAGCATGCAACTGCCACCTTGCTGGCCAGTGTTCGAGTCCCCTGGTGGGTTGAGTGTCTAAAAAGTTATAAACTTCAGCTACTGGAATAGGGTAGTCTGTGCATTAAGCATTTGGCACTGAGTTTTCCCATATAACAGGAACCGATGAAAGAGCATCCGAGGTCCCACACTATCTCATCGCCTGGGAGAGGATTGGAATTCTGGTTGGTTAAATACCCCAGAATTCCTACCTCTCTTATGGCTTTGAAGTATAGCGTAGTGGATACAGCATGCAACTGCCACCTTGCTGGCCAGTGTTCGAGTCCCCTGGTGGGTTGAGTGTCTAAAAAGTTATAAACTTCAGCTACTGGAATAGGGTAGTCTGTGCATATATATATATATATATATATATATATATATATATATATATATATATATATATATATATATATATATATATATAGGAAGGGAGTACCACGTATGACTGGAAGAAGGGGGACCCTTAGCCTTGGAGGAAACTACACATATCGCATTAGAGGGAATGTTTAGGTCCACTCCAATACAGTTTCTGTGTGCTTGTCTCCTACCACCCCTTTCCTTATGATTTTTTGTTTAGCTTTATTGTATATCCTTAAACGTTACAAGATGTACATTGGTTGATGCAAAGAGTGCTCAAAGGTTGTGGATCTCTTGAAGCTCATCCGCTTCCGGACAGGAACCGAGGATTCAGCAGAAGTTTCCTCCTCTGGATCGCCACACTGAGACGCTGAAACAAAAAACTGGCAGCTCTTGGGTCTCTGGTGACGTCAATGAGCGTGGAGCCTAATGCCTTGAGAAATCTCAAGGCATTCTTGCCCCAGGAGTTATGGGTCTCAGACGCTATGGGAACAAAGGTGTATAGACTTTCCAATCGCCTGTATTTGACTGATTTTGCTATTTCCCTGTGGTTGGCCGCCCCACCTGCTTGAACAGCACCGAAGTGTCCATAGGTGTCAGCCAGGGTGGATACACATGTGTAGTCCCACACCAACTGTTTGCCCATTTTCCAGGAGTGTACGGTGATGCCATCCAGGCGAAGTGCGGGGAAATCTGGGTTTTGGACCCCTATGATGCGTGATTCTCTCACCGCAGGGCACTGAGCTGAGGCGAGACTTCTCTTGATGATGTCATTGACCTCGTTGGGTCTTGCATGCCAGCCCTTTGTGTTTTCGCAATGCAACCCATGCAGTCCGTATTGGTCTGCTTCCACCCTGTTGCAAATACACTTGTATTCAGTGTGAATTGGGGCACCAAGGCGGAGGGCCACTGCTACACGAAGGGATTCTGGATCTAGGCGCGTGCCCATTGCTGACATGGGTACTGCCAGGAGGAAGTCTCCTGCATGGGGGGCATGCACTGCTCTGAGGCGGGCTTTCTCCTTGTCTGATGTTGCGGCGCTGAGCATGGCATCAGCTCTTTTTTCTACTAGAGGGTGGTCCCAGCTGGACTGTTTGTGTTTTTTTTTATGGTTCTATGATGGGTGCTGGGGCTGCAAGAGTATCCCACTGATTTGAACATTCAGTGAAAGGAGGATCGTGTATACCTGATGAATTACTTAGGAGTTCGGGTAAGATATCTCTTACGAGATCGTGGGATGCATGGGAGGAGGAAAGGAAGGCTGGTAGAACAATCTGGGAGGCTGTGCGGACACCAAGGCCCCCGAGTCTTACAGGGAGGGTTGCTTGCTCCCACTGAGAGTCGTCCAATGGCAGGTTCAGGACTTTAACCAGGATGGACCTCAGAAGAGTATCATACACATTTAATTTAGGGATGTTGTAGGATGGGGAACACCTCAGAAAGAAAGTCAACTTAAGGAGAGATAGGCATCTTGTGAGGAGGAAGAGGGCGTCATGAGCATCGATCTTGTCAATCCTGTCAGTTCAGTGATTTTTGCGTCCAGGACCTCCTCGATTGTTTGCAGGCCAATGGTGCCAGCAAGGTCCGATGCCTTCCCTATATATATATATATATATATATATATATATATATATATATATATATATATATATATATATATATATATATATATATATATATATATATATTTATTTATTTGTTTAATTTAAACGGTGTTACAAAAAACAATTACCTATAAAGTACAAGGTACAAGGTAAGGTACAAGCCCTGACCCTTTTTCTACAATTTCAGAGTTTCCTTTCACCGGTTTCTCTTCAGTTATACTCAATTCAAGCTCGCCCTATGGGTATCTTGTTGTACTTGCTCGGAAGAGGCTACAACTCTTTTTCTGTTTTGTTCACTGATCTGTCATTGACAAAATTATTTGTAACTAGCAGTACCCAACCACGCGTTCCTGTGGTTCAAAACAACCAAAACAACCTTCCCTGTCCCCCAGTCCTCCCCACTATTCCCCCCCTCGCCGTCTCCTTGGCTTCTCCACCATTCCCCACTCCACCGTCCCCTCTTCCTTCCCACCATGCCCCACTCCCCTCTCCCTTTGTCCTCCCCACCATTCTCCATTCCCCCATCCCCTCCTCCCCACCATCCCAAACTCCCCCGTCCCTTCGTCTTTCCCCACTATTACCACCCCCACCCCCCCACCCCCACCACCCTTGTCCCCTCGTTCTTCCCACCATCTCTCACTTCCGTCCCCTCATCATCCCCACCATTCCCCACTCCCTCGTCCGATGCCTTCCAAAATGGTCTGATGTTCCCATCAGAAGATTGGGAACATCAAGTGATCTGATGTTCCCATCACTGAAATATAAGAAAAACAGTTAAAAAATGAAGCGAAAATATGAAAAAATAAAAAAATAAACTATAGTCACGAACTGAACAGTATGGTAAGCAACAAAGCTCAATTCCAACACAATTCATACAAAATAATTAAATGAAATGAAAATAAATCAAAATCTATGAAAATTCAATTTATGAATACAATCAGAAACATTGAAATGGAATTGTAACATATTTAGTAGAGCATGTGTGTTGCTCTTACAGGCAACAGATGGCACTTTTTTTTCAAGAAAAGCACAGTTTTACCTGTCACAGGTGTGGCCTCTATACTTAAATTTACAAAATGAACGGTATAGTAAACAACACAGTTCAATTCCAACACAATGTCACACAAAATAATTCAATAATTCAATAAAATAAACCGAAATCTATGCAAATAAAATTTATCAATGCAATCGAGAACATTGAAATGGAATTCGTGACATATTCAGTATAGTGTGCATGTTGCTGTTATGTGCAACAGAGGGCGCTGTTTTTCAAAAACGCATGTTTCTACCTGTCACAGGGATGGCATCTATATAGTAGGCATATAAAAAGACGCGCCTATTCGAATGAAACGTTGTGTCAAAATTTCAAAGGAATCAGTGAAGAACTTTTGGAGATTACAGCGTGTGTTGCTCTTACGTCCAACAGATGGCGCTGTTTAAAAACAAATAGGTTTTTTCCTGTCACAGGTGAGGCACGTATATTGTAGATATATAAACAGACATGCCTATACGAATGCAACGTTATGTCAAAATTTCAAAGCAATCGGTAAAGAGGTTTCGAAGATTTCCATCACATGAAAAACACAGTTATTCAGAAAAAAACACATTTTTTTTACCGTTACAGACGTGACATCTATCTAGTATGTAAATAAAAACCTGCTTGGATGCGAATGGAACGTTGTGTGAAAATTTCAAAGATATCGGTGAAGAACTTTCGGAGATTAGTGATTATCCACAAACGAACCTTTCCATTTTTATTTATATAGATGTCGCTGTGGATCATTCATGTACTTAATCTGTACTTTTATATGTACAATCTAACAGATTGGAGATTACCTTAACCTTAATTAGGAAATACGCTCACTGGAAGGAATTTAGAACGACTATATAATTAGTGATTTTATGTACTTTCTATCCATGTTTAAGTTAGGTTAAGGTAACCTTTGGTTAATGCTTGGTTAGGTTAGGCTAGGTTTCATTATGTTTGGTTGCGTTAAATACGGTGCGTTATTGATTATAATGGAATTCGAATCTATTTCACTGTACTTGAGAATTCCGTTACTGTACCCTTCAGAGGTAAGGGTACTGTCAGAAGAAAGCACCAGGCCAATACTACACTATGACACTGGGAAGGGGGCCAAGATAAGGAGTTGGGATGAGACGGGGGAACGGAATGTTGCCCAACTACTTGGATGGTCGGGGATTGAATGCCAACCTGCATAAAGCGAAACTGTCGTTCTTCCGGCCAGCCCAAGTGGTTGATTCTTCAAAGAAAACGTTTTCAGCATTGTATTTTATATTTTATTTAGCATTATGTTATTATAAACCAACGATTTATAATACAATTAAGTTATAACTTAAGAATAATATCTGTTTAGGAAAGAGGGTCACTGGCCAGTTAATATCTAGAATATTACTGACACTATAATATGCTCTCAGACCATCACAAATATCTACATAACTATCCACGTGGCTTGAGGAGGCGGCTTTTCTCATGGCAATTGATTTGTTCTGAGGACGGGCTCCATTTTTCATGAATCCAGTATGCACAAAAGTCGTTGTACTATCCTGATTTTTTCAATCCTATCTGTTGTCTGTCCATTCTGTTTCCATGATAATTCTATGCTGATTGTGTAGTTTCTTAGTTCTCTCGTTCAATGATGGAGAGTTCAGTTTCTTTAATATTTCCCCACGAATTTTATACTGTGAGTATATACAGATGATTCCAGACCATCCAGTTGTGGGTATACAGAATTCTGAGTTATCTTACTTGGATGACATAAATTTCCCAACAAATTTCTCAGCAATTTGCATGGATCAGCAAATCATGAAGACATATTATAGATACTCTTAGTAAATCTAGTCTAAAGGCTAGACTGATAAAATCCACTCAGTAAAACATCTAAACAACTGGGACCGACTAAAGAGCCTAAATCTGTATTCTCTTAAGCGCAGGCGGGAGAGATACATAATAATTTATACGTGGAAAATATTAGAGGGGCTGTCCACTTACTCCCCAGAAAGCTCCACAATAGATCTGGAACGGGTTTCTTCTAGAACGAGACTGAGTTCGTTATCAATTATTGTCTAAGTACCAACACTGGTGTTTGGCGCACCACGTTAGAGCTGTGCTGGAGCTTTACAGTGGGCATGGGGTAGTATTTCTCCTCACCATATTCCCACAGCAGTGATAGGCTGGTCACTGTGCTCCTTACCCTTGCTGGATCGATCATTCCAAAATCGTAAAATATTGCTACAAACACTCCTCGGCTCTGTGAACCTTTCTTCAACCATCAGGAAATACACATATACCAAAAAACGGCAAAAATATTAGTCGATGATAATGAATGATTGTTCATTCGGATCTTGTTGACAGAATTCATGTATAAACAAACCATTTGGTCGTTTTGTTCTTCCGATAGTTATGTCATGACACAGAAAAGATCCACTGACTGAGTGGAATTGCCTGTTGACCTTGATCACAGCTCTGATTGGCTCCCCACCGAGGCTAATCTGTTTACAGTCCAGGAGGCGTGGCAGGAGAGGACGAGGGAGCTGGCAGGAGGGGCGATGGATGCCTGGGCGTGGGAGGAAATGGAAGAGGCGGAAGGAAATTAATGCGGGAAGAAAAGAAAAAGAAATTGTGTTGGGTGGGGGGGAAGAGGTATTTAGAGCGACGAGGCTGGTTTTCCTTACCGGAAAGTGACATGAGATTGGGAGTATTTGAATGAAAATACAAGAATCTCATTAGGACTTTTTTCTCCATTTTGTGAGGAGGAAACTGTTGAGCCCTGAAAGCCATTAATGATGACAACGCGACCCCCCAGCTGACACCAATCCCCCAGGATAGAGTTGACAGTCTACGACAAGAGCAAGAAGACTGTCAACTTGTTCTTGGGGAACTCTCCTGCCACCAAGGGAAACACCTTGGAAGAGAGTAATATAATTTATACCGTCACATGCCCACTTGGGGACTCTCAGTCTCAACGATCTCAGTATATAGGCAGGACAATAACATCTTCACGGCACCTCAAATTTCACTAAATATAAGGCTCCATCGAAGAACATATAATTTCTACAAGCAACCACATTATCACCAGATATATATATATATATATATATATATATATATATATATATATATATATATATATATATATATATATATATATATATATATATATATATGTGTGTGTGTGTATATCACGAAAATAAACACGTGATTAAGAATGTGACAATGTCAGACCACGGAGGAAAATGAAACAGGAATTTCCTTAAGTACTTTCGTATATTAAATACATCTTCATTCCTTCTGAAGATGTATTTAATATACGAAAGTACTTAAGGAAATTCCTGTTTCATTTTCCTCCGTGGTCTGACATTGTCATATATATATATATATATATATATATATATATATATATATATATATATATATATATATATATATATATATATATATATATATATATATATATGTCGTACCTAGTAGCCAGAACGCACTTCTCAGCCTACTATGCAAGGCCCGATTTGCCTAATAAGCCAAGTTTTCATGAATTAATTGTTTTTCGACTACCTAACCTACCTAACCTAACCTAACCTACCTTTTTCGGCTACCTAACCGAACCTAACCTATAAAGATAGGTTAGGTTAGGTTAGGTAGGGTTGGTTAGGTTCGGTCATATATCTACGTTAATTTTAACTCCAATAAAAAAAAATGACCTCATACATAATGAAATGGGTAGCTTTATCATTTCATAAGAAAAAAATTAGAGAAAATATATTAATTCAGGAAAACTTGGCTTATTAGGCAAATCGGGCCTTGCATAGTAGGCTGAGAAGTGCGTTCTGGCTACTAGGTACGACATATATATTGTGACGATAATCTCCTTCAAGAGATTGAGCCTGCTCTTCCCTCCATAATTACGTCTTCACAATTATATAAAGAGACTATGGAAGAAATGTCCAACAACGACGACAACACCAGCAAGGCTTGCCAGGGTGAGCAAAAACGTATGCAGCCAGCCACCTGTTCGAACTCCAACCAGCAAACTACCCGTTGATCGCTACGGCTCCGCTGATTGGTCGCCGGTCTGGCTGCACCTGCCTCGCCCCCCCCCCCCCCCCCTATACTACCTGATGTCTGGGGTCGCCCCAACATCAGTCCTCAGAATGTTCAGTGCTTTCGTAGCCAGCACTCCTCCCAGCTAGACGTTAGCGTGTACTGAGAGAGGTGGTGGCTTTAAGCCAATATTCCAGCACCTCCCACTTAACTTTTGTGTTGCACTTCTTGTTATTTTGCCTTAACGTAACTTTTCATTGTGTCATTTAAGTATTCTTATTATTTTTGATTCATTGATTTTATTATAAGAATTTGTTTGTGCATTATTTTCATGTTTTGATTTATTTAACGTCATTAAAATTTCATTGTTAAAGTTTTACTTGTGTTTTGTGTGTCTTCTCCTTACCTTACCACAGACGAAGTTCCAGTTTTTCTATTTTTTTTTATAACTATGTGACGAGGCCATACCCCTAGCCTTAAACAGCCGAACACCAACGCGTTACCGTCACAATATATATATATATATATATATATATATATATATATATATATATATATATATATATTGCCCAACAAGACCGAAATAATCATCTGATTTGCCGACCATTACCTCGGAACTTTTGTTCCGAGAAACTGAATCTAAAACAAGAACAATTCTGAATTCATTTACCGGCTATTCATGCCCGTGCCTCTTCTTGGGTGCCTTAATCTTCATTAATCAAATCACTTTGTATTCCAGCACATTTCCTGTGCCAGTTAAATATGACGGGCTCAACATAGCCTATGCTGCTTGGAACATTTTGTTCTGAGTAGCTGAATCTAAAACCACAACAACTCAGTATTCCAGCACATCTCCCGTGCCAGGTATGTACGACGGGTTCACCATATCCCGTGCTGCTTGAAACTTTTTGTTCCGAATAGTTGAATATTAAACAGCAACAAGAAACTCTGTATTTCTTTACAAGTTAATGATGCCTGTGCCACCTCTTGGGTGGCTAAATCTTCAAGAATCAATTAATCTCTATTCCTCTTTCTCACCTTAGTATATCCAGTACTTAAATCACAAGACCACATTGACTGTACAAAAGGATTGAAAGTCGTCAGACCCTTAACCCATCCCTCGACAGCCATCGGTAGTCAATTTTTGGGACAGATTAAGGGTCTGACGACTTCCAATCCTTTTGAACAGTCAGTGTCGTCTAGCGGGTTAAGTACTGAACATGCTAAAGTGCATTGAGCCCTGTCTGTTTGGGTTCGAATCCTTAAGGGGTGAGGAATTTTCAGTTGTATTTTGGGGTTTCAGTATCGACACTGATGTTGGAGTGTGGGGTGGCGATTTCTGTGCCACATATGGACCTGCACTCCAACTCTGAGGTATTAGGTGCAATGCAGACAACGCCCCATATTGGCGGTTGTGTGGCGTCGGTGAAAGGCTCCTGTTTCATACCTCAGCTAGAAGGTGAGGTTGATGAAGATGGGTTCTGGAGGGTGGCGTAACGATATCAACGCCATCTAGGTTGTGAAAGCAGTTACAATTTCAATTCCCCAGTGAAAGGGTGTTATCCAAGGGTCACCCAGTATACTGCCTGTCTAGCTAATGACGTTTATGTTCACAGAAGTGACGTGAGGAGCCGATTGAGCTGAGGAGAGAGTGGCCACTGTCGGTAGTAGCAGTGTGTTAGCTGCTGGATTTACGCAGTGTTGTATGGACCGATGTACTCTTGACTTGGTCAAGAAGATTTACAAGACGACAGTAGTGCGTCTGTTGGGAAGTGCTGCTAGTGTGTTGCTAGAGACTTCTGCCAGGGTGTTAGCTACCACTGTACATTATTATTTAAGACCCCCTATCAACGTATTTTGAAACCTTCTGCCATTGTGTTTCTGGAGAGCAGATGTGGTGTATTGGGACATCGTGACGATATGGTGTGCGGACAGGCCAGTGTTGAGGAAGGTGAACTCGCCAGTGATTGCCATTGAGTGTGGTCGACGTGTACCTGGTCATAGTGAACTTGCCAGGATTTGATAAGGATTTATTGAGTGTCCTGAGTGAAAGCGACAAAGTGTAAATATGTGTAGTAATACTTAGAGATATAATATATATATTGGTGAAGGTGATAATATATTGGTGAAGGTGTAATTGTGTACTGATTATCCCCCCTTTATTCTTTGTTCATTAATATTTAATCATTGCTAAATTGAATTTTTATAGATTTCAATTTATTTTAATTTTGATTTACTATTTCGTGTGACATTGCGTTGGAATTGAGCTGTGTCGTTTATCATACTGTTCACTTCATGAACATAGTTTTTTTGTCCTTTTTGTCATTTCGTTTTTTAGCTGTTCTTATTATTCAGGGATGGGAATATCAGATCTTTTGGTAACGCATTGGACGAGGGATTGTGGAATGGTGGGAAGGACGAGGGGATGGAGGAGTGGGGGATAGTGAGGAGGACGAAGGGAAAGGGAGGGGGGAATGGTGGGGAAGACGAGGGGAGGGGAGAATGGTGGAGAGGACGAGGGAACGGTGGAGGGGGGAATGGTGGAGGGGGGAATGGAGGAGGGGAGGCAGGGACAGGGAAGGGGGAATGGTGGGGAGGACGGGGTGACGGAGGAGGTTGCTTTGGCTCACCAACGCCCACACGTACAGCTAATATTATATATATATATATATATATATATATATATATATATATATATATATATATATATATATATATATATATATGTATATATATATATATATATTTTGGTAGCAGTCTTTCCTGTAGACATATATTATTAAATATGACCGAAAAAGTAAGATTAATAATTCTAACACGAATTTTCTCGATCTTTCGTACATTTCTTTTCACTGTTGGTGGTAATTCAAAAATCAATTCTCCAAAATTCATTTTTATTTCTAGTCTGACGCGACACTTGAGCGCGTTTCGTAAAACTTATTACATTTTCAAAGACTTTAGTTAACACATACACAACTGAATAGAACTTACACATCTCCGATTTGTTTATATCTACATTTGAGTGAGGTGGATGGGGTGAGGTGGCATTAATAGGGTATTAATTTCATCAACACAAGACAGAACACGAAACAATGGGTATTGAATGAAAGTGATTGTAGAAAGCCTATTGGTCCATATTTCTTGATGCTTCAATATTGGAGCGGAGTCTTGAGGTGGGTAGAATATAGCTGTGCATTAATTGGCTGTTGATTGCTGGTGTTGACTTTTTAATGTGT
This sequence comes from Procambarus clarkii, assembly GCF_040958095.1. Classification (NCBI taxonomy): domain Eukaryota; kingdom Metazoa; phylum Arthropoda; class Malacostraca; order Decapoda; family Cambaridae; genus Procambarus; species Procambarus clarkii. The sequence continues at coordinate 3,783,268 of NC_091198.1, read as the reverse complement.
AGTGCCTCGCAAACGTCAAGCCGCCTGCTATCGCTGTATCTATCGATGATTTCTGTGTTGTTTACTAGGATTTCTCTGGCGATGGTTTGGTTGTGGGAAGAGATTATGTTCCTTAATGGAGCCCTGTTCCTTATGCATCGTTAAACGCATAGAAAGAGATGTTGTTGTCTTGCCTATATACTGGGTTTTTTGGAGCTTACAGTCCCCAAGAGGGCATTTGAAGGCATAGACGACATTGGTCTCTTTTAAAGCGTTCTGCTTTGTGTCTGGAGAGTTTCTCATGAGTAGGCTGGCCGTTTTTCTGGTTTTATAGTAAATCGTCAGTTGTATCCTCTGATTTTTGACTGTAGGGATAACATTTCTATTAACAATATCTTTCAGGACCCTTTCCTCCGTTTTATGAGCTGTGGAAAAGAAGTTCCTGTAAAATAGTCTAATAGGGGGTATAGGTGTTGTGTTTGTTGTCTCTTCAGAGATTGCATGGCGTTTCACTTTCCTTCTTATGATGTCTTCGACGAAACCATTGGAGAAGCCGTTGTTGACTAGGACCTGCCTTACCCTACAGAGTTCTTCGTCGACTTGCTTCCATTCTGAGCTGTGGCTGAGAGCACGGTCGACATATGCGTTAACAACACTCCTCTTGTACCTGTCTGGGCAGTCGCTGTTGGCATTTAGGCACATTCCTATGTTCGTTTCCTTAGTGTAGACTGCAGTTACCGCATATGTCGACCGTGCTCTCAGCCACAGCTCAGAATGAAAGCAAGTCGACGAAGAACTCTGTAGGGTAAGGCAGGTCCTAGTCAACAACGGCTTCTCCAATGGTTTCGTCGAAGACATCATAAGAAGGAAATTGAAACGCCATGCAACCTCTGAAGAGACAACTAACACAACACCTGTACCCCCCTATTAGACTATTTTACAGGAACTTCTTTTCCACAGCTCATAAAACGGAGGAAAGGGTCCTGAAAGATATTGTTAATAGAAACGTTATCCCTACAGACAAATATCAGAGGATACAACTGACGATTTACTATAAAACCAGAAAAACGGCCAGCCTACTCATGAGAAACTCTCCAGACACAAAGCAGAACGCTTTAAGAGACCAACGTCGTCTATGCCTTCAAATGCCCTCTTGGGGACTGTAAGCTCCAAAAAACCCAGTATATAGGCAAGACAACAACATCTCTTTCTAGGCGTTTAACGATGCATAAGCAACAGGGCTCCATTAAGGAACATATAATCTCTTCCCACAACCAAACCATCGCCAGAGAAATCCTAGTAAACAACACAGAAATCATCGATAGATACAGCGATAGCAGGCGGCTTGACGTTTGCGAGGCACTACACATTAAAAAGTCAACACCAGCAATCAACAGCTAATTAATGCACAGCTATATTCTACCCACCTCAAGACTCCGCTCCAATATAGAAGCATCAATAAATATGGACCAATAAGCTTTCTACAATCACTTCCATTCAATACCCATTGTTTCGTGTTCTGTCTTGTGTTGATGAAATTAATACCCTATTAATGCCACCTCACCCCATCCACCTCACTCATATGTAGATATAAACAAATCGGAGATGTGTAAGTTCTATTCAGTTGTGTATGTTTAAACTAAAGTCTTTGAAAATGTAATAAGTTTTACGAAACGCGCTCAAGTGTCGCGTCAGATTAGAAATAAAAATGAATTTTGGAGAATTGATTTTTGAATTACCACCAACAGTGAAAAGAAATGTACGCAAGATCGAGAAAATTCGTGTTAGAATTATTAATCTTACTTTTTCGGTCATATTTAATAATATATATATATATATATATATATATATATATATATATATATATATATATATATATATATATATATATATATATAATTTCACTGCATATTCTGTATATTGATTATTTTCTTGTTGAGGGCTCCTATCCCTCTGACTAGTGTTCTTGCATCTTGGTATAGTATAATTGGAAGAGGATTTCTAAAATGTTATCTTTGTTCGAGGTTAGCTAAAATAATAATTAACTGTGGAATGTATTACACTAATTATATACGTTAACATCGTTTCGAACCTAGATGGTTCATTCTCAAGTGATAGGACTGTACTGGGGGTATTGGAATTATACCAGTAGGAAGGTTTGGTACATTAAACAAATAGGTGTGGAGTATGGCGTGATGGGGGGAAGAATAGGGCATAAATAGGGGACGAATGGGGTACATAAATGGGGACGAATAAAGTGGAAAAAATGGAGGAAACATATATAAAGAATAGTCAGGTGTAGTGGGTGTGGCGTTTTGAGCAGTGTCGTCTACGTTGGAATCTTCACGTTCCGGTGTTGTTCTTACTCTCATCGTGGTTAGAATTCATAGTTCATTCACCCGATTTATTCACTATTTATTCGTTGAACAAATACCGCTTAGTTGGGTATTTATGGTGTGTTGTTGGGCTTTTATACGAATGTCTTCAAGAATTTGTAATCTTCTTATATCCTGAGTATTTTCAATTATGCAAGTATTTTTATTCAACATTTCTCTAGTTAGGGTGACGTCATGGACTTGCATCATGTGATTTTAAGGGGCACCTGATTGAAGATGACAGGTCAAACGCCTCGTCAGTTTGGTCGACGTCATACCTATGTACTTAGATTGAAGGTTACATCCTTCGTGGGGGGCAGGTGTACATGTATACCACGTTTGACTGCTGTAAAGGGTTCTCTGTCGGCTTCAAGCTGTTATTAATGAGGAGGTCGGTAGTCGTCTTGGTTTTATAGTATATGATTAGGTCATAACCAAATTCATAAGCTGTCAATAAATTAGTGTACAGATTCTAGAACCTATTGGGCTCTAACAAATCTACATTTAAAACTATGCATGGAGTCTGCTTCCACCACATCACTGCCTAATACATTCCATTTGTTAACTACTATAAAATTGAAACAAAAATTCGGTGGTTCATTTGGGAACTAAGTATCCACCTGTGTGCCCTTGTTCAAGTTCCACCCATGCTAAGTAGCCTGTCTTTGCCCACCCTGTCAATTCACCTGATAATTTTGTAGGTGGTAATCATGTCTCCACTTACTCTTCGGTTTTCCAGGGATGTGAGGTTTAGCTCCCGTAGAATTTCCTCGTAGCTTCCATAGCATTTCCTTGTGGCTCCTACTGCTCAGTTCTAGGATTTGTCTGGACACGTTTGAATCTTCTCTCTTCTTGTCGTGTGTTTACCTACGTATAGACTCCAACCTGGAGATGCATTCTACAGGATTGGTCTGACATAAGTGGTATACAAGGTCCTGAACGATTCCTTTCACAATTTTCTAAAGGCAGTTCTTAGGTTGGTCAATCTAGCATCTTCCGCTTATGATATCCTTTAGATGTGGGCTTCTGGGGACAGGTTCGGTGTGATATCAACCCCCAGATCTTTCTCTCTATTTGACTCTTACAGGATTTCATCTCCCAGATGGTACCCTGTGTTCAGGTGTTCAGCCTTTTGCTTCCTTCGCCTAATATCATTTCTTTACACTTTCCTGTGTTGAACTTTAGTAGCCATTTTCTAGACCATTCCTCCAGTTTGTCTAAGTCGTCCTGTAGTCTCTGTCTATCTTCATCTGTCTTGATTCTTCTCACAATTTTTGCATCATCAGCAAACATTGAGAGGTATTAGTCTATACACTCTGGAAGATCGTTTACATATATTAGAGACAGGATGGGTCCAATACAGAGCCCTGTGGGACTCCGCTGGTGACATCTCGCTACTCTGATGTCTCTCCCCCTCACCGTTACTCGTTGTTTCATGTTGCTTAGATACTTCCTTGTCCACTGGAGCACCTTACCTCTTACTCCTGCCTGCCTTGAGCAACGCCTTTTACTCCAACATTTGCAACAGCCTTTTATTGGGTACTGTGTCAAAGGGTTTCTGACTGTCCAAGAAAATACAGTCTGTGCACCCTTCTCTTTCTTGCCTAATTTTTGGGGCCTTTACAAATAATTCTATTAAACCTGTGAAGCACGATTTGCCTTCCCTGAACCCATGCTGGTGGTGTGTTACAAAGCTCTTTCCCTCCAGATGTTCTACGAGCCTTTTTCTCACGATCTTCTTCATCACCTTGCATGGTACACAAGTTCAGGTAACTGGCCTGTGGTTCAGTGACTCTTATCTGTCAACCTTGTTTGTATATTTGGACTACATTAGTTGTCTTCCAGCTTTCCAGTGGGTCCCCTGTTTCCAGTGACCTGTCATACACCATAGAGAGTGACACACTTCGATTGACAGTTGAGAGGCGGGACCAAAGAGACAAAGCTCAACCCCAGCATTAACACTACTCATCAGCACCAACACTACTCATCAGCACCAACACTACTCACCAGCACCAACACTACTCACCAGCACCAACACTACTCACCAGCACCAACACTACTCACCAGCAATAACACTACTCACCAGCACCAACACTACTCACCAGCACCAACACTACTCACAAGCACCAACACTACTCACCAGCACCAACACTACTCACCAGCACCAACACTACTCACCAGCACCTACACTACTCACCAGCAATAACACTACTCACCAGCACCAACACTACTCACCAGCACCAACACTACTCACCAGCACCTACACTACTCACCAGCACCAACACTACTCTCCAGCACCAACACTACTCACCAGCACCAACACTACTCACCAGCACCAACACTACTCACCAGCACCAACACTACTCACCAGCACCAACACTACTCACCAGCACCTACACTACTCACCAGCACCAACACTACTCTCCAGCACCAACACTACTCACCAGCACCAACACTACTCACCAGCACCAACACTACTCTCCAGCACCAACACTACTCTCCAGCACCAACACTACTCACCAGCACCAACACTACTCACCAGCACCTACACTACTCACCAGCACCAACACTACTCACCAGCACCAACATTACTCACCAGCACCAACACTACTCATCAGCACCAACACTACTCACCAGCACCAACACTACTCACCAGCACCTACACTACTCACCAGCACCAACACTACTCACCAGCACCAACAGTACTCATCAGCACCAACACTACTCACCAGCACCAACACTACTCACCAGCACCAACACTACTCACCAGCACCAACACTACTCACCAGCACCAACACTACTCATCAGCACCAACAATACTCATCAGCACCAACACTACTCACCAGCACCAACACTACTCACCAGCACCAACACTACTCTCCAGCACCAACACTACTCACCAGAACCAACACTACTCACCAGCACCAACACTACTCACCAGCACCAACACTACTCATCAGCACCAACACTACTCACCAGCACCAACACTACTCACCAGCACCAACACTACTCACCAGCACCAACAGTACTCACCAGCACCAACACTACTCTCCAGCACCAACACTACTCACCAGCACCAACATTACTCACCAGCACCAACACTACTCATCAGCACCAACACTACTCACCAGCACCAACACTACTCACCAGCACCTACACTACTCACCAGCACCAACACTACTCACCAGCACCAACAGTACTCATCAGCACCAACACTACTCACCAGCACCAACACTACTCACCAGCATCAACACTACTCATCAGCACCAACACTACTCACCAGCACCAACACTACTCACCAGCACCAACACTACTCACCAGCACCAACACTACTCACCAGCACCTACACTACTCACCAGCACCTACACTACTCACCAGCACCAACACTACTCACCAGCACCAACACTACTCACCAGCACCAACACTACTCACCAGCACCAACACTACTCACCAGCACCAACACTACTCATCAGCACCAACACTACTCACCAGCACCAATACTACTCACCAGCACCAACACTACTCACCAGCACCAACACTACTCACCAGCACCAACATTACTCACCAGCACCAACACTACTCATCAGCACCAACACTACTCACCAGCACCAACACTACTCACCAGCACCAACACTACTCACCAGCACCAACACTACTCACCAGCACCAACATTACTCACCAGCACCAACACTACTCATCAGCACCAACACTACTCACCAGCACCAACACTACTCACCAGCACCTACACTACTCACCAGCACCAACACTACTCACCAGCACCAACACTACTCACCAGCACCAATACTACTCACCAGCACCAACACTACTCACCAGCACCAACACTACTCACCAGCACCAACACTACTCACCAGCACCAACACTACTCACCAGCACCTACACTACTCACCAGCACCAACACTACTCACCAGCACCAACAGTACTCATCAGCACCAACACTACTCACCAGCACCAACACTACTCACCAGCATCAACACTACTCATCAGCACCAACACTACTCTCCAGCACCAACACTATTCACCAGCACCAACACTACTCACCAGCACCAACACTACTCATCAGCACCAACACTACTCTCCAGCACCAACACTACTCACCAGCACCAACACTACTCACCAGCACCAACACTACTCAAAAGCATCAACACTACTCATCAGCACCAACACTACTCTCCAGCACCAACACTACTCACCAGCACCAACACTACTCACCAGCACCAACACTACTCACCAGCACCAACATTACTCACCAGCACCAACACTACTCATCAGCACCAACACTACTCACCAGCACCAACACTACTCACCAGCACCTACACTACTCACCAGCACCAACACTACTCACCAGCACCAACACTACTCACCAGCACCAATACTACTCACCAGCACCAACACTACTCACCAGCACCAACACTACTCACCAGCACCAACACTACTCACCAGCACCAACACTACTCACCAGCACCTACACTACTCACCAGCACCAACACTACTCACCAGCACCAACAGTACTCATCAGCACCAACACTACTCACCAGCACCAACACTACTCACCAGCATCAACACTACTCATCAGCACCAACACTACTCTCCAGCACCAACACTACTCACCAGCACCAACACTACTCACCAGCACCAACTCTACTCATCAGCACCAACACTACTCTCCAGCACCAACACTACTCACCAGCACCAACACTACTCACCAGCACCAACACTACTCACCAGCACCAACACTACTCATCAGCACCAACACTACTCACCAGCACCAACACTACTCACCAGCACCAACACTACTCACCAGCACCAACACTACTCACCAGCACCAACACTACTCACCAGCACCAACACTACTCACCAGCACCCCATCATCATCCCCCCCCTGCCCATCACCGTCAGCAACACCATCACCAGTAACATCACCATCACCAGCATCATCTTCACCACCACCCCATCATCATCCCCCGCTCCCCATCACCGTCAGCAACTCCATCACCATCAAAAAGTCACAACCACAATCACTATCTCCACCACCGTCACTATCAACATCACCATCACCACCATCGTCACACCATACGAAACTTTAACAACTACGTCCACTCTCCCTTAACCTCCCCCCCCCCTTCCTCAGGCCCCTTATATCACCCATTCTTATTATTATTATTTTCTACCACAGACGTGGCCACATATTTACAATGCTAACCAACCCATATACATTTTCTTCTGTCCTCCATGGACAGGACTAGAGGTCTGTTACACATAGTTCAGTGAGATTTATTGAACAATGAACCACACAAGGTGATTGTACTGTTTTTAAAGTGCTCATCTGACCTACATACATAAATACATAGATTTGCGTCTGTGCTACATAAAGAGTGTTGTAGGTAAGTATTTTACATAATGTGATTAATGTCCTTTTACAAAGGTAAAATGCAATTCTGTTCAGCTTACACATATACTGGAGACAACGGAGACGTCGGAGAAGTCTCTGGCCACGTACCTGGGAGACACTTAAACGCAGGCAATCTTGTGTACCAGTCATACCAGCGAAGGTTCATACCAGGTACCAGCCAAGGCCATCTATAACCACCTCTCAACGGTACGCTAAACCTCTAACAACTGCGGCCACCGTCGCCACAGATCACCGTCCTCTCGTGCTAATTACTGTCATGGCTTCCCCATTATGTTTGTGTTTATTTTCTAATGTTTAATATCGCAAGATGTGAGGTGTCAGCGGACGGCGGTGGCGGCGGGCTTTGTTTTAGAGTTGTGTGTACTCACATAATTGTGCTTGCGGGGGTTGAGCTCTGGCTCTTTGGTCCCGCCTCTCAACCGTCAATCAACAGGTGTACAGGTTCCTGAGCCTATTGGGCTCTATCATATCTACACTTGAAACTGTGTATGGAGTCAGCCTCCACCACATCACTGCCTAATGCATTCCATTTCTCAACCACTCTAACATTAAAGAAGTTCTTTCTAATATCTCTGTGGCTCATTTGGGCACTCAGTTCCCACCTGTGTCCCCTAGTGTGTGTGCCCCTTGTGTTAAATAGACTGTCTTTATCTACCCTATTAATTCCCTTGAGAATCTTGAATGTGGTGATCATATCCCCCTTAACTCCTCTGTCTTCCAGCGATGTGTGTGAGTGCGTGTGTCCTCACCGACTTGTGCTTGTAGGATCGAGTTTCAGCTCTTGGGTAATTTCTTTTACAGTTGAAGGTTGTCTAATTGTTGGACTCTCGAACCTATTTTTACATCATATCTACTTTTTATAGCGTAAATTAAATTCTGTTATGCAATCTGTTCATTTGGTTCGTTTTATTATCATATTTCTTTTGTGATAATAAAAGCGTACTAACATTTCTGTAGCTCTTCTATTTCTCAAGTTTACATCCATGCTCTCTTGCTCTACTCGTATTCATTGTGAACAAATCTTTTTCACTCTGCCCATCCCCTCTATGTATTATGTATATCTCTGTCATGTCTCTTCTCTCTGCTCTTCTAGCTAATGTTAGGTACAGCTCATTCACTTCTCTTCATTCTTCTTCCCTTGCAATTCTGGGACGAATCTCGTTGCCAATTTCTCTCCTTTTCTTGTTTCTCTTGACGCTTTTTGAGGGAAGGTCTCCGGGAGCGGACAGCATACTCTAGAACTGGCCTCTCGTAGTGGTGTACAGCGACTTGAATTCGCCCTCATTTAGGTACCTGACACTAACCCTGTCCATGGAGGACAGAAAAAAATGTACATATGTTGGTTAGCATTGTAAATGTGTGGCCACGTCTGAGGTAGAAAAATTATAAATAATAACAAATCAAAAGTTCCAGTAGGATATGCTTCGGAGACGGGACTGGTGTTTTTCTCTAGTAGTTACTGGGAGGTAATTAGTCCCCGTGGCTTACTCGCCCGGCGTTTTGAATGCGATTTTCCTGGGTTCGTATCCTGGCCGGGGAGGATTGACTGGACGCCAATCCTTAACTGTAGCCTCTGTTTCCCGGCAGTGAATGGGTACCTGGTTGTTGAACGATTTGGAGCGATCTAGAGATATGAAATCTAATCAACCTTCTCTTTTATGTTTTAATTTCGTTAATACCTTTATATTAATTAAGCAAGATTTACCTTCTCCAAAGCCATGATGGTTTTGTTTAAATAGCAAATACTCTGTAGGTGTTTAATTGGTCTTACCCAAATTTGTCTTTAGAGACCAATGCGGTGTATTGTTCTCGTGTATTAGTTTGTTGTTAGGTGCCTCCTCCTTGTCCCATTTTGTGGATATTAATACGACATTGGCTATCTTTCAGTGTGTGTACTTACCTAGATGTGCTTGCATAGTCGCGTTAGGCTCCTAGCCCCGCCTTCCGAATGCTTTTAGATTTTTACATTGAATCATTGTCATGATTTTATCATATTTACATTTAAAATATCAACACAAGGCATTTCTATTTAACTTAAAGAGGCAGGGAAATAATTTCTCATGATTTTATCATATTTACATTGAAAATTGTTAATCGGGTTAGCTCGACTCTAACACTGAAAAAATATAATTCTGATATCCCTGTGTCTCATTGATGTCTCTAGTATTTATCTGTGATCCCTTGTTCTATCGTCCAAGCTTTGAACAACATCTCTTTCCCTTCTTTGTCAATTTCCTTTAGAATCTTATATGTTGTTATCATGTCCACCCTGTCTCATTTTCTCCAGTGTGGTCAGTCTCAGTTCTCTCAGTATTTCCTCGTTTCCTCGGAATTTTCAATTATATATATATATATATATATATATATATATATATATATATATATATATATATATATATATATATATATATATATATATATATATCTACATTTGAGTGAGGTGGAAGGGGTGATGTGGCATTAACACAAGACAGAACAAAATGTGGTATTAATAGGGTATTAATTTCATCAACACAAGACAGAACAAGGGTATTAATAGGGTATTAATTTCATCAACACAAGACAGAACACGAAACAATGGATATTGAATAGAAGTGTTTGTAGAAAGCCTATTGGTCCATATTTCTTGATGCTTCTATATTGGAGCGGAGTCTTGAGGTGGGTAGAATATAGTTGTGCAATAATTGGCTGTTGATTGCTGGTGTTGACTTCTTGATGTGTAGTGCCTCGCAAACGTCAAACCGCCTGCTATCGCTGTATCTATCGATGATTTCTGTGTTGTTTACTAGGATTTCTCTGGCGATGGTTTGGTTGTGGGAAGAGATTATATGTTCCTTAATGGAGCCCTGTTGCTTATGCATCGTTAAACGCCTAGAGAGAGATGTTGTTGTCTTGCCTATATACTGGGTTTTTTGGAGCTTACAGTCCCCAAGTGGGCATTTGAAGGCATAGACGACGTTAGTCTCTTTTAAAGCGTTCTGTTTTGTGTCTGGAGAGTTTCTCATGAGTAGGCTGGCCGTTTTTCTGGTTTTATAGTAAATCGTCAGTTGTATCCTCTGATTTTTGTCTGTAGGGATAACGTTTCTATTAACAATATCTTTCAGGACCCTTTCCTCCGTTTTATGAGCTGTGGAAAAGAAGTTCCTGTAAAATAGTCTAATAGGGGGTATAGGTGTTGTGTTAGTTGTCTCTTCAGAGGTTGCATGGCTTTTCACTTTCCTTCTTATGATGCCTTCGACGAAACCATTGGCGAAGCCGTTATTGACTAGGAGGTTTCGAAGATTTTCCTCACATACAAAACACATGTAAAACACAGTTTTCAAAAACCATGATTTTTCCCGTCTCAGACATGACATCTATATAGTATATACATAAAAACTGCTCGGGTGCTAATGAAACGTCGTGTGAAAATTTCAAACCCATAGGTGAAGAACTTTCGGAGATTAGCGATTTCGAACAAACGAACATTTCCATTTTTATTCATATAGACTAGCTGTACCCGGCCACAGCAACCTTTCCCTGACTCCCAGTACTCCCTACCATTCCCCCCTCCTCCATCCCCTCGTCCTCCCAATCATTCATCACTCCCAACCACGCCTCCCCTGTAGAGGCGGAAACAAATGGACAAATATTTTTCTTTCACTCTGATGCCCCTGTTACCTAGCAGTAAATATGTACCTGGGAGTTAGACAGCTGCTACGGGCTGCATCCTGGAGGGGAGGGGGGTAACAAAAAGGAAGCCTGGTCGAGGACCGGGCCGCGGGGACACTAAGCCCCGAAATTATCTCAAGATAATCTTAAAATAACTCCCTTGTTTCATCCCCATCATCCCCCCCCCCCCTCCAGCATCCCCTCGCCCTCCTAACCATTCCCCACTATACCGTCCCCTCGCCCTCCCAACCATTCCCCCCCCCCCGTCTCCTGGTCCTCCCCACTATCCCCCACTCCCCCTGTCCTTTTGTCTTCCCCCATCATTCTTCATTCCCCTCTCCTCTCGTCCTCACCATCCCAACTCCCCTGTTCCCTCGTCATCATCCACCATTTTCCCCTCCTCTGTCCCCTCGTCCTTCCCAAGATTCCCCACTCCCTCATCTGATGATCAAATGATCTGATATTCCCATCAGAAAATTGGGAACATCAAATGATCTGGAACTAGATTCACGAAGAAGTTACGCAGACACTTACGAAACTGTAATCTTTTCTCAATCTTTGGCGGCTTTGTTTACAATTATTAAACAGTTAATCAAAACAGTGAGCTCCGAAGCACCAGGAGACTGTTTATAACAATAACGACAGTTGATTGGCAAGTTTTCATGCTTGTAAACTGTTTAATAAATGTAATCAAAGCCATCAGAGATTGAGGAAAAATGTACACGTTTCTAAGTACTTGCGTAACTGCTTTGTGAATCTGGCCCTAGATGTTCCATCACTGAAATATAAGAAAAACAGTTCAAAAAATGAAAAGAAAAACAATGAAAAAATAAAAAATAAATAATACTCACGAAAGTATACTCTATTCCAACGCAATACCACACAAAATATTAAAATGTTGTGTTGATTTAGGAGCGACGACGATCGTGGGATCACAAAATAATTAAATCAAAATGAAAATAAATCGAAATCTATGAAAATTCAATTTATCAATGAAATCGGAAATATTGAAATGGAATCGTAACATATTTAGAATACTTGTGTTGGTCTTATGCGCAACAGATGGCACTGTTTTTCAAAAACGCATGTTTTTACCTGTCACAGGGAGGGGGGGGGGGGACATTTATATAGTAGGTAAATAAAAACACGTGCGTATTCAAATGCAACGTTGTGTCAAAATTTCATTGCAATCGGTGAAGAACTTTTGGAGATTACACCGTGTGTTGCTCTTACGTCCAACAGATGGCGCTGTTCTTCAAAAAATGCATGTCTTTTTTCCTGGCACAGGTGAGGCATGTACATAGTAGGTATATAAAAAGCAACCCGTCCTCGACTCAAGTCCATTACATCCAGCGGTCGACCCCACAGACGCATTCATAAATTTTAACATGCAGTTCATTCAAAACGGGAATTTTCTCAAGTATTAATTAATATTATAATATATTAGCATATTGTGCATATATAGGCATAGGATAGGTTAGGTTAGGTGTTTAGGTTCTGTTGGTGATTATTTGTATTTGTAGTACGTGGGTGAAGCATTTATAGCGTTGTGATTCCAACAAAATTCGTCAGTGAAACACTTGTTCCGGATATATTCGAACGTCAGCAGTTGTGAGTCGTGTGAAAACCGCTTTTCATTCATAAACAGGGGGTTTGGCGAGTGCATGGAATCACTTTTGGATCTTTGTTTGGAGGACGGGCTGATAAAAAGATGCACCTATTCGAATGCAACATTGAGTCAAAATTTCAAAGCAATCGGTAAAGAGGATTCGAATATTTCCTTCACGTGAAAAACACATGAAAAAAAAGTTAAAAAAAAATATTTTTTTTCCCCGTCACAGACGTGACATCTATATAATATGAGATTATCGATTATGAACAAACGAACATTTCCATTTTTAATTATATAGATTATTTTCTCATTAGAAATTTGGCTAATAATAATAATTTTATTAATGATTTAATTTGATTATATATTTAATAGTTAATTTTAATTTGCATAATTGATTTTCAATTACGACAACCAACATCAATACGCCATGGTTCATCCGATTAATTTGAACAATAAAAATGGTTGAAGCCATTTTGTGTAGCATAGATGATCACAAGCTTATCGGTACTCAGAACCCACAAGCTTGGCACTTAGCTGAAGCCCTCGGCTGCATACCGATGGCAGGCTCCTGCCACCATCGTATGCGTCTTGAATGTAAGAGGAGCCCTTGAACGCTTTATTCATAAGGACAATTTTATACATGTTAGAGTAATCCACACTGATTTGCATTGATAAACATGCAGCATAAACTTAAGTGCTGTGTTGGTGCTCATGCTGTTGAGTTATTATTGAGTGCTGTGTTGGTGCTCATGCTGTTGGGTTATTATTGAGTGCTGTGTTGGTGCTCATGCTGTAGGGTTATTATTGAGTGCTGTGTTGTTGCTCATGCTGTAGGGTTATTATTGTGTGCTGTGTTGTTGCTCAAGCTGTAGGGTTATTATTGTGTGCTGTGTTGTTGCTCAAGCTGTAGGGTTATTATTGAGTGCTATGTTGGTGCTCAAGCTGTTGAGTTATTATTGAGTGCTGTGTTGGTGCTCATGCTGTTGAGTTATTATTGAGTGCTGTGTTGGTGCTCATGCTGTTGAGGTATTATTGAGTGCTGTGTTGTTGCTCAAGCTGCTCATGCTGGTGCTCATGCTGTTGAGTTATTATTGAGTGCTGTGTTGGTGCTCATGCTGTTGAGTTATTATTGAGTGCTGTGTTGGTGCTCATGCTGTAGGGTTATTATTGAGTGCTGTGTTGGTGCTCATGCTGTTGAGTTATTATTGAGTGCTTTGTTGGTGCTCATGCTGTTGAGTTATTATTGAGTGCTGTGTTGGTGCTCATGCTGTAGGGTTATTATTGTGTGCTGTGTTGTTGCTCATGCTGTTGAGTTATTATTGAGTGCTGTGTTGGTGCTCATGCTGTTGAGTTATTATTGAGTGCTGTGTTGGTGCTCATGCTGTAGGGTTATTGTTGAGTGCTGTGTTGTTGCTCATGCTGTAGGGTTATTATTGAGTGCTGTGTTGTTGCTCATGCTGTAGAGTTATTATTGAGTGCTGTGTTGTTGCTCATGCTGTAGAGTTATTATTGAGCGCTGTGTTGATGCTCATGCTGTTGAGTTATTATTGAGTGCTGTGTTGGTGCTCATGCTGTAGAGTTATTATTGAGCGCTGTGTTGGTGCTCAGCCTGTATACTTATTGTTTAATGCTGTGTTGGTGCTCAAGCTGTATACTCATAGTTTAGAGCAGTGTTGGTGCTCATGCAGTACACTTATTGTTAACTTGAGAGACTTCAACCATGGGAAGATAGACTGGGAGAATAAAGACTAACATTGAAGACCAGATGGTTGGAAAGTTAAACTTATGGATGTGTCAACAAGACACTTCCTAAGCCAGCACGTCATAGAATCCACAAGAATGAAAGGAGAAGAGAATCCAGATAGTCTCCATATGATATTCACCCCTGAATGAGTCGGACATAAGGGAAGTTAAATTGGAAGCCCCATAGGAAGGAGTGGCCATTGTGTACTGTCATTTTAGTATTTGGTGGATTAAGGGGTAATCTTCCCTTAAAAATGACCAAAGAGCAAAGGGCTGGCATACCATCTTGAGGTTATCTTGAGATGATTTCGGGGCTTTAGAGTCCCCGCGGCCCGGTCCTCGACCAGGCCTCCACCCCCAGGAAGCAGCCCGTGACAGCTGACTAACACCCAGGTACCTATTTTACTGCTAGGTAACAGGGGCATAGGGTGAAAGAAACTCTGCCCATTGTTTCTCGCCGGCGCCTGGGATCGAACCCAGGACCACAGGATCACAAGTCCAGCGTGCTGTCCGCTCGGCCGACCGGCTCTCTTTTACCATAAGTAAAACTATGAGGAGGTGAGGAAATTCCTAACAGAAAGACCATGGGAAACAGAACTTAGAGTAAAGTCTGTAGGAGAAATGTTGGATTAAATCACAAAATAAGTGTCAGGAGGCAGTAAACAAATTTATCCCTGCCTAAAAGGAAGCAAAAAGTAGATGGAAAAAAGAGACATCCATAGTTTAATTGGGCATGCGAGAAAGTAAGGCACTGATATACAAGGGCGTGGAGGAACAACAGAAATAACAGAACGCCAGAGAGCAGAGGGAGATACCAGAGCGCCATGAATAAATACCTCAGTGAAGCAGAGACAATATGAAAATAACATGGCTAATAAAGTAAAGACAGGTCCAAACTTTCTCCATAGTCATATCAGGAGGAAAACAACAGTGAAAGAACAAGTAATGAAACTGAGAACAGGTGAGGACATACATACGGAGAATGACAAATAGGTTTGTGAAGATTTCAACAAGACATTCTAGGTCTTTACCGTAAAACGAGAAAAGGTCCCTGAGCTAAGACAGGTGGCAATAAACAAGGCAACTATGGAATGGTTCGAAAGTACCAGAGATGTGGTTAAATTACAAGATATGTTGAATCTGGACGTCAGAAAGTCTGGTTGGACCTGACACCATGGGGTACAAAAAGAGTGTGCAGAATCACTCTGATTGCCATTCTCCATGGTATATAGTAAGTCATTGGAAACAGGAGACCTACCAGATGTATGGAAGAGAGCTAATGTAGTCCCAATATACAAAAAGGGTGACAGGCAAAAGGCACTGAACTACAGGCCAATGTTCATAACTTTTATACCATGCATGGTGATGGAGAAGATCGGGAGAAAGAACCTAGTAACACATTTGGAGAGAAGGGACTTCGTGACTCACCACCAATATGGGTTGAAGAATGGCAAATCATGCCTCACAGTTCTAATACAATTCTACGGCCAGGCAAGCAATAGAAGGGTGGGCGGACTGCCTTTTCTTGAACTGTCGGAAAGCCTTTGACACAGTACCCCATAAGAGGCTGGTACATACGCTGGAGAAACAGGCTGCAATAAGCCTGTTGCGCCTAAGTAAGGTGCTCCAGTAGATATGGGCAATAGGAAGCAGAGAGTAACAGTGAGGGGTGAGACCGCATATTGGCGTGAAGTCACCAGTGGAGTCCCACAGGGCTCTGTACTCGGACCTATCCTGTTTCTGATATACGTAAATGATCTCCCAGAGAGTATAGATCTCCTCTCAATGTTTGCTGATAATGACAAAATTATGAGAACGATTGAGACAGAGGAGGACAACTTGAGGCTTCAAGAAGACCTAGCAAACTGAAGGAATGGTCGAACAAATGGTTGTTAGAGATTAACCCAACCAAATGTAATGTAATGGAGATAGGTGTATGGAGCAGGAAGCCAGATACAAGGTATCATTTGGGAGATGAAATTCTTCAGGAGTTAAAGTGAGCGAAAGATTTATGGGTTGATATCATGCCAGACTTGTCCCCTGAAGCTCATATCAAGAGGATATCATCAACGACATATGCCAGACTGGGCAACATTAGAACGGCCTTTAGAAACTTGTGTAAGGAATCATTCAGAACCTTGTACACCACGTATGTCAGACCAGTCCTGGAGCATGCAGCTCCAGCATTGAGTCCATATTTCGTCAACAATGAAACTAAATTGGAGAGGGTTCAGAGGTTTGCCACTAGACTAGTGCCCGAATTGAAGGGCATGAACCATGAGGAGAGACTACGGGAACTAAATTTCACGTCGCTAGAAGACATGAGATTTAGGAGGGACATGATCACCACATTCAAGATTCTCAATGAAATTTATAGGGTAGACAAAGACAGTTTATTTAACACAAGTTTCCCACACACTAGGAGACAGGTGGAAATTGAGTGCCCACATGAGCCGTAAAGACATTAGACAGAATTGTTGTAATGTCAGAGTAATTAATAAATGGTATACATTACGAAGTGAGGTGGTGGAGGCAGACTCCAAAACATAGTTTCAAGTGTAGATCTGATAGAGCTTAATAGGCCCAGGAATCTGTACACAGTTGATTGACTGTTGATAGGCAGGACCAGAGAGTCGAAGCTCAACTGTCGGAAATTTCCGACTCCCCAAATATTAACCCTTGACCCAATAAGATAAGATATGTTGTGTCAAGATACTAATCCAACTAATCATACTAACAGATATTCTAGAACATGCTTAGGACGATTGCGTCATCTGCCACATGTACGCGGTGACTATTCCTTTGCCGGCACTTGGTAGAAAAACTGTCTTCAATCTGCTTTCATTTGCGCTTGATATCTTAGATAGATTTAAGTAATGTTCATAGTAATTGAGTAGAATAAATTTGCATATAAATTGGCATTTACCTCCTTTCATTGGTAAATTTGCACCGAAAATTTGTGCCGAGATTATCAGCTGAGGAGATGGGGGAGCGCCGCGCCATGATGGCGGAGTCGCTGAGCACCTGACAAGGGAGGCGGACGCATCACCTCCAGATAGACGCCATATTTGTTCTTATAGCCGCAGAATTGTATCATTCAGAGGTGCAGCAGAGTCGGGCCGTTGAACGGATTACCACATATCAAGCTGTCGCATTCTCCAAGGACGTGTCCCGGTTGAATCATATTTTATTTCCTTGATATGTGCTACTAACGTTGAAATTTCAACCGGGTTACAAGGCCTAATTAACACGAACCCCCAGTAAGCCTCTCTCCCTTTTATTAGGTATCATTCCTATGTTATATTGGCAATATAGTTGGATGTTGAAGTTGGTGCAGAGTATTACCCCGGCAGATCTACGTTGGCGACGTGAGAGAGGGATCTACCGGTTTCAACACATTGGAGTTCAGGGCTGGAGTACAGGACGCAGTGACCACAGAGTCAACATTTACTGCATGACTGCATTACTTGGAGGCCTGGTCGACGACCGGGGGAGGCCTGGTCGACGACCGGGCCGCGGGGACACTAAGCCCCGGAAGCACCTCAAGGTAGCCTCAAGGTAGGTATGACCCACCTGATGAAGTTTTATTTAACTAATAGTTGTAGTGTAGTCTACTAACTCTTTAACCCTCATTTATTTATGAGTATCGTTATTAAATTTATTCAACATTTATATGCATTAGATAGTCCTAGCATTACTATGTCTACCCCCCAAAAAGTGTGTTGGGGAAATAATCTAATTAACATCTAGAAATTTTTTCAGTCCACTTCTCTAATTTGATTTAAATCAATTATTTAATTTATGATATCAGATTATATGTTGGAGAGTTTCCCCCACATCAACCCCCGCAAGTACAACTAGGTGAGTACAATTAGATGAGTACACACACAAAAACACACTAACACATACACACACACACATACATCACATCACATCATCAAGAAATAAAGACAGACTACAGGAAGACCTGGACGAAATGGAGGATTAGTCTAGAAAATGGCTACTAAAGTTCAACTCAAGAAAGTGTAAAACAAGAAATTAGGAGAAGGGAGCAGAAGGCTGCACACAAGGTACCATCTAAGAGGTGAAATCTTGCAAGAGTCAAATAGAGAGAAAGATCTGGGGGGTTGATATCACCCCGAACCTGTTACCCAGAACCCCACATCAAAAGGATATCATCAGCGGCATATGATAGATTGGCCAATATAAGAACTGCCTTTAGAAACTTCTGTGAGGAATCGTTTAGGACTTTGTATACCACTTATGTAAGACCAATCCTAGATTCCCTGCCTAGTTAAACACAAGGCAAAGTTAGAGAAGATTCAGACGTTTGCCACCTTCTGAAACTGGTTTTCCAGCTACGAGGAAAGACTAAGGTAGCTAAACCTGACGTCCCTGGAAACCAGAAGAGTAAGGGGAGACATGGTCACTACCTACAAAATTCTCAAGGGAATTAACAGGGTGGACAAGGACAAACTGTTTAGCACGGGTGTAACACGAACTAGGGGACTCAGGAGGAAACTTAGTATCCAAATAAGCCACAGAGACATTAGAATGAATTTTTTCAGTGTTAGAGTAGTTAACAGATGGAAAATATTAGGCAGTGATGTGGTGGAGGCTGACTCCATACACAGTTTCAGATGTAGATTTGATAGACCCTAGCAGACTCAGATATCTGTACACCAGGTGATTGACAGTTGAGAGGCGGGACCAAAGAGACAAATCTCCGCCCTCGCCAGTACAACTAGGTGAGTACAACACGTGTGTGTGTTTCAAAGTGTTACACGACGAAGAGTATTTGGAAGACGGGACACGAAAAGCGTAGCTCTCATCATGTAATTACACTTAAGTAATCACTTAGATAATTACACACAAACATATACACACAGTTGAACAAATCCACAAGGGCCGTGACGAGGATTCGAACTACCTACCAGTGGTGTGCCGGTAGGCTAGTCACAGAACTACGAGGCATGAATCACATGGAAAAGTTGTATGAAATGAACCTCACAACAATGGAAGACAGAAGAGTAAGTGTGAGACATGATTACTACTTTAAAAATTCTCAGAGGAACTGAATACTCAAATGGGCTACAGAGACGCTACTCTGACACTTTTTTAGTGTCAGAGTAGCTAAATGATAGAATGCATTAGGCAGTGATGTGGTGGAGGCAGACTTCATACACAGTTTCATATGAACATATGATAGAGCCAAGTAGGCTGAAGAATCTGTTCACCAGTTGATTAAATGTTGAGAAGCGGGACCAAAGAGCCAGAGCTCAACCCCCGCAAGCACAAGTAGGTGAGTACACATACACACACACACACACACACACACACACGTGTACACGACCCCCCAGGGGGTCTAGTAGCTGAATGGACAGTGCACACGACTCGTTATTCTGTGGCCCGAGTTCGATTTCCGGACCAGGCAGAAACATATGGGCTAAGTTTTTTTTCACCCTAAATGCCCCTGTTACCTAGGAGTAAAAATACCATTGTAAAAATTTGTTACCTTTGTAAAAATAACTGCGATAATGAATGATGAACTCATTCATTATCGCATTCAATCAAGATGATGATTTAAGAAGAAATAAATAATCATGATGAAGAGTGATGAAGATAATTATGATGATTATGATTGACTGAGACAATGAAGATTAATGATTCACTTGATGACGATTGCTGATGGATATAATAACGATGAATAAGATGATGAATTATTGAGATGATAAAAATTATATTGACAGTGGATGGAGATGAAGGATAATTATTGTGATAACCACGACGAATATAATGATCATATAATGATAAAGAAATTTGATGATAATGAAGATCAAAATGTATTTTGATGATTGAGAAGAAGACGATGAATGAATGACATTGATGAAGATAAAAGTCACTCACTAATAATCCAAAAATTGATGCCGGTGGTGTCTGTCATACACATTCATTTTCAGAAATACAACTGTTTACATACACTAATACATCTATGATTGTATTGCTAGTGGCACAAATCAATTCACTGTAGACCAACACAACATGTGTTTCTAAACTGTAAACTACAGCCTCACTGAACATAACGTTTCCAGGAGAGACAGAACTTTTTCCCTAATAAAAAGTAAACTTTTCATTCTGATTCGCTTTATAATATGATTTTCCAAGTGGACTTAAGTATCTTAAGTGGGAGAGACGAGGCAGCTTAAAGTGGCTTTACGTACGGCGTTCGTAAAAATGTTTCAGGGTGTTTTAAACCAAAATAAACAGGTTTACGAGACGGCAAGGCACTTCGAAACACCAATATAAAGCAATACACTACCAAGCACTGCGTTCAAATTTTACATTCAAGTACAGTATTATTAATAAGTATGATGCAGCCCGTTCTCTCATTTAACTACTCCGTAAACCAATTCAACTGTTTTTCTTATCCTGAAAATGTCTGAATCCAAACAAGCCACTTAAGCTATCGTGGCTGATCAACAGACAACGTCAATAATCGGTTGTTTTAATTTTCACTCACACCTGGCATTTTTTTATGGATTAGTCAATTCCGTAAACAAATTACTTCGTTTTAGATAGATGAGAGGACGGGGGTGTATAATGCAGGAGTACTTTAAGACTGGTGTATAATGCAGAGTGCTTTAAGACTGGTGTATAATGAAGGAGTGCTTGGAGACTGGTGTATAATGAAGGAGTACTTTAAGACTGGTGTATAATGAAGGAGTGCTTTAAGACTGGTGTATAATGAAGGAGTGCTTTAAGACTGGTGTATAATGAAGGAGTGCTTGGAGACTGGTGTATAATGAAGGAGTGCTTGGAGACTGGTGTATAATGAAGGAGTACTTGGAGACTGGTGTATAATGAAGGAGTGCTTGGAGACTGGTGTATAATGAAGGAGTACTTTAAGACTGGTGTATAATGAAGGAGTGCTTGGAGACTGGTGTATAATGAAGGAGTACTTTAAGACTGGTGTATAATGAAGGAGTGCTTGGAGACTGGTGTATAATGAAGGAGTACTTTAAGACTGGTGTATAATGAAGGAGTGCTTTAAGACTGGTGTATAATGAAGGAGTGCTTTAAGACTGGTGTATAATGAAGGAGTGCTTGGAGACTGGTGTATAATGAAGGAGTGCTTGGAGACTGGTGTATAATGAAGGAGTACTTGGAGACTGGTGTATAATGAAGGAGTGCTTGGAGACTGGTGTATAATGAAGGAGTACTTTAAGACTGGTGTATAATGAAGGAGTGCTTGGAGACTGGTGTATAATGAAGGAGTACTTTAAGACTGGTGTATAATGAAGGAGTGCTTTAAGACTGGTGTATAATGAAGGAGTGCTTTAAGACTGGTGTATAATGAAGGAGTGCTTGGAGACTGGTGTATAATGAAGGAGTGCTTGGAGACTGGTGTATAATGAAGGAGTACTTGGAGACTGGTGTATAATGAAGGAGTGCTTGGAGACTGGTGTATAATGAAGGAGTACTTTAAGACTGGTGTATAATGAAGGAGTGCTTGGAGACTGGTGTATAATGAAGGAGTACTTTAAGACTGGTGTATAATGAAGGAGTGCTTTAAGACTGGTGTATAATGAAGGAGTGCTTTAAGACTGGTGTATAATGAAGGAGTGCTTGGAGACTGGTGTATAATGAAGGAGTGCTTGGAGACTGGTGTATAATGAAGGAGTACTTGGAGACTGGTGTATAATGAAGGAGTGCTTGGAGACTGGTGTATAATGAAGGAGTACTTTAAGACTGGTGTATAATGAAGGAGTGCTTGGAGACTGGTATATAATGAAGGAGTGCTTGGAGACTGGTGTATAATGAAGGAGTACTTGGAGACTGGTGTATAATGAAGGAGTGCTTGGAGACTGGTGTATAATGAAGGAGTGCTTGGAGACTGGTGTATAATGAAGGAGTGCTTGGAGACTGGTGTATAATGAAGGAGAACTTTAAGACTGGTGTATAATGAAGAAATGCTTTAAGACTGGTGTATAATGAAGGAGTGCTTTGAGAATCTGATACATTGTATGAGGAAGGCATGGTAATTATCAGATGAAACACTAAACCATTACGACTATAAAGAACTTTAGGGTGGAATGGGGGGGGGGATAGGAATGGTGCCCAACCATTTGGACGGTCGGGGATTGAACGCCGACCTGCATGAAACGAAACCGCCGCTCTACCGTCCAGCCCAAGTGGTTGGGCAAAGAAATGAAAGAAATTGTAAGGAGAAAGTGCTAAGCACGGATGATTATATCCCACGTGAGTAGAATAAGAGAACAGGATAGGAGCTCGGGTAAATAGACGGAAGGAAGGGAACGATGCCTAACCACTTGGGCCATCTGGGATCGAACGCTAGCCTGTAGAAAATTTGGCCGTAGCTCTACCGACCATTCCACGTTGCTAGTGTTTTCTACAAGGGTTCTCTACGACACTGATGTGTGTTCTGTAAGAGAACATCAAGACATCACGACACTGATGTGTGTTCTGGAAGAGAACTTCAAGACAATGATGTGTGTTCTGGAAGAGAACTTCAAGACACTGATGTGTGTTCTGGAAGAGAACTTCAAGACACTGATGTGTGTTCTGGAAGAGAACTTCAAGACACTGATGTGTGTTCTGGAAGAGAACTTCAAGACAATGATGTGTGTTCTGGAAGAGAACTTCAAGACACTGATGTGTGTTCTGGAAGAGAACTTCAAGACACTGATGTGTGTTCTGGAAGAGAACATCAAGACACTGATGTGTGTTCTGGAAGAGAACTTCAAGACACTGATGTGTGTTCTGGAAGAGAACTTCAAGACAATGATGTGTGTTCTGCAAGAGAACATCAAGACACTGATGTGTGTTCTGCAAGAGAACAAGACACTAATGAGTGTTCGACAGGAGAACTTTAGGTCAATAATAAGATATTCTCCTGTAGAGTTGAAAGAAAATAATTATAATTGTTCTCACAGTTTTATTAATAACCTGGAGCCCTCTGTCACACAGATCATAACGAACAAACAATCAACAAGGGCGAAGCTCACTCATATGTCCTCATAAAAAAGGAAAACTACCGAGTTAAATCTTTTGTGACCTCGAACTTTGAACTTTTAGACCTGGGCCGAGTGTTGGGCGGTGGGTGGATCCTCTCTCTCTCTCTTTATCTTAGTGTGGTCAGGTTGCGTTGAGGAGCGGTCGCAAACAGCTGAATTTAAGACAATAATAATGGGTTATCAATGGCTTTACAATGACTCTTAGCGTTGGCAGCTAGTAATTAGTCTCACCGGCGAAAACAACTATACCCCTGTGTCTCCACGCCCAGTACTGGCCTGATGAAGACCTGCCTCGCTGTACTCAGCGAGGGTGAGGCGGGACGGGGACGGGGGAGAGCCTCTCGGTGACCCGGTAATAATGCCTGGGCTCTCAACCTTGACACTAACAATACCTGCATTAGCGAAGCCATTCACATAAATCAGCGTGCCGGCCTCGGGAGACTCTACAGAGGGGTCAGGGAGATAAGGTTGATGTTGTGGTGCTTCTCCCCGCTGGCTCCATACACTCAACACTGAGGGACTCCAGTTCTCCATTGTAATGGTCCTCCTATGGTAATCTCTCTCATTATGTCCGTGTCTGCGTTCCATTATAGATGTCTCTTTGCTTCTCTGTCTTTGTCCTCTCTATTTTATTTCTGAAAATTAATTTTGTTTACTATTTACATTAACAAATAATCATTTCAAATGCCATAGAAATAGAATAATGTAGTTCAAGTGCCCCCAAAAATTATTTTTATATCAGTCTGTGCATCAGCGGATCCTCCTGTTTAGAGTAGTACTTACAGTAACCCTGTGGACCACCGTACATATATTGCCGTAATGAAGTATTAGAAAGTTGAAATTGGTACCACTGAGTTTGGACAAACCGGAAAAAGTTTTTGCATTATTATTGCTAAAAAACCGAACCTATCCTAACCATCCTAAGTCTAATACACCTAATATAGGTCTAAGTCTAATACACCTAATATAGGTCTAGGTCTAATACACCTAATATAGGTCTAAGTCTAATACACCTAATATAGGTCTAGGTCTAATACACCTAATATAGGTCTAAGTCTAATACACCTAATATAGGTCTAGGTCTAATACACCTAATATAGGTCTAGGTCTAATACACCTAATATAGGTCTAGGTCTAATACACCTAATATAGGTCTAAGTCTAATACACCTAATATAGGTCTAGGTCTAATACACCTAATATAGGTCTAGGTCTAATACACCTAATATGGGCCTAAGTCTAATACACCTAATATAGGCCTAGGTCTAATACACCTAATATAGGCCTAGGTCTATTAGCATCTTACGCTTAATATAATAGATATATGTGCTATACTAAGCCTAGGAATATTTAAGTTTAGCTTTAAGCTCTATTTTTCCCCTGAGTCTATGAAGTGAAAAGTTCAAAATACTGTTATCTAATTACCCATCACGTCAATATATGAACGACTCCCCACACAAGTTACAGGTGGAGAGGTTATTGAATACATACACCGTAGGCCTATATCGAGGTCACCCCCCCCCCCCCCTCCTGGTCGGAACACTGACCCAGCCCAGGGGAACACTCAACAACAGTGACCTAAATCCCGGATACCTATTTACTGCTAGGTGAACAGGCGCATAAACTGAAAGGAAACGTGACCAACCCTATCTGTCCTATTGTCCCTCCCTATTTCACGGAAGGGAACTCGAACCCGTGATTCACTAATAGGAGTCGAGAACGAATTAAGCCTACTCAATCAGGAGGTATTGAAGATAACAGGAGCCGTAAGGGGTGTAGGATACCATGTATGATATCAGAAGAAATGGGGGATATGACAAGACGTGGTTGGTATCAGAAGACGAGGGTGGTATCAGTAGACGTGCTAGGTATCAGAAGACGTAGGGGTATCAAAAGACCTGGGTGGTATCAAGATACATCAGTGAACTCAGAAACATA
This sequence comes from Procambarus clarkii, assembly GCF_040958095.1. NCBI lineage: Eukaryota > Metazoa > Arthropoda > Malacostraca > Decapoda > Cambaridae > Procambarus > Procambarus clarkii. The sequence goes on along the minus strand of NC_091198.1, from coordinate 3,757,505 downwards.
AATATCATTGGAGATATCAAAAGACAAAGATGATACCAGAAGACTTGGGATACTAAAATCTTGAATGATATCAAAAGACATGGGAGATATTACGAGAGATTTGATATAATATTTAATATAAATAAAACTATTTTCAGCTGGAAAAATCATTTATTCAAAATTGAAAAATTGACAAATAAACACATGAGCCGAGGAAGGAGCAAGAGCTGAGCCCATAGATGGTGTCATCTGCTGGTGAATAGAGTTCGTGATGTAATGAACCAACCACAAGGAAAGCTGTTGTAGACAATGGTAATCTCTACTCACAGATATAATAAAATAGGATAAATACTTAACACTTGTGTATTTGTGAGATTTGTGTCAAGAAATTACACCAAGTCTTTCGCACTCCCCTGAGTGCTTTATCAAGGGCTGAGTGTGAAGTTTGGACAAAGCTCATAATAAACGTAAGATTAAATGTTCCCAAACACACACTCAGACCTCGACAAACACTCAGGAGAGTGCGAAAGACTTGGTGAAATTTCTTTACATAAATCTCACAATTACACAAGTTTTTATCCCAAGTTATTGTCTTCAGGATGAATACTTGTTCTTGTGGGTTTAAGCCTATTTTCTGTCGCCGGTTTGTAGGATATTATTTCGTAACCGTCTTGAAATTAAGCTTAATTCCAAATAAACATTTATAGGCTTATTTATTTATTGTTGATAATAAATTTATTCATGACTTTAACATAACTCAACAATCCGTGGACTGTAGTTACTTTATTCAGGCTTTTATGTTTAATTATTTAAGATAAATAGAGTTCAAGCTGTATTAAATAGAGCCTATTGTCTTTGCTCTGACTACAAATTATAAATGTTTAACATATTTTCTTGTACTGTTTTTTAATCGGTTTTCAAGCATTATATTTAATAATATGTTGAATATATTCGTTCTTATTTTTAATTCAAAATTCCCAGTCGCTAAAGCTATTCGTTAAATCCAATTGCTTTATTCGGTATTGTAAGTTATTATATTCCATAGTCCTAAACCACAATATAGCTTTCAAGGTGTTTACTAAAAATCAAACAATTGGACGCGGATTAAAACACATTGAAACTTTACTTATAGACCTCTGGTATTTTTTACCTTTTGAAAGGTTCTGGCTGTAATATTCTGTACGAGAGGTGGGGGGGGGGGGGTTACCAGACCAAAAGTTAAATACAGCATTTATGAGTATTTATGGTATTTCTTGCCGTAAAGGTTTTATTGCTCAGGCAAGTTGTGTTCTGTGTTGTATGTGATCATTGTGAGGGCATGAGGCACTCCACTCGCTAACTCTGAGTTCACTGCTTACTTAAGACTCGTTGGTCCAATCACTTGGGCTGGACGGTAGACCGATGATCTCGCTTCATGCTGGTCGGCGTTCAATCCCTGACCGTCCAAGTGGTTGGGCACCACTCCTTTCCTTCCGTCCCATCCCAAATCCTTATCCTGATACCTCCAAGTGCTCTATTGTCGTAAAGGCTTGGCGCTTTCCCATGATAGTTCTCTTCTCTTCTGACTCTTCGAGAATGAATCGTAACGTTTTAGAATATTTGTAGATCGGCAACAAAAAATTGTCTTCTGCTGATATATTTTTAGGTCTTTTTCATATAAAATTTTTATTTTGCGAGCATTTTTTTTATTATATATATCATTTGGTTGGGTTATTAATTGCTTAGTCATTTAATTGATTATGATTATTATATAAACTATATATAAGGAAGTTTGTATAGATCATTTTTAAATAACTTTATATTAATTTTTATCTTTCATAGCAATAATAGTGGAGTATTATCATCGAAAAGTTTGAAGATGTACCTCTTTCCCCTTGATTTTAATATTTATCACAAGATTAGGGATTCCCACAGGAACATCAATCTCCCAACAAAGGAAATTATACAGAAGCACCATTCTGTCTTCTAAGCTCACAGCGGCAGCTAAGAATGTTCTTGAGAATAAAGAAATAGTTGTCAGAAGAGTTGATAAGTCACCAATATGTCATCCTAAAAGAGGATGAGAATATTCAGTAAATAAATCCTATTCCCTTCAACCAAACTTCATTCCAATGGAGCCCTGGGGACTGGACAACAAGGTGAACATCTTCGTGGAACTCAAACCTGGAAATATATATATATATATATGTATATATATATATATATATATATATATATATATATATATATATATATATATATATATATATATATATATATATATATGTCGTACCTAATAGCCAGAACGCACTTCTCAGCCTACTATGCAAGGCCCGATTTGCCAAATAAGCCAAGTTTTCCTGAATTAATATATTTTCTCTAATTTTTTCTTATGAAATGATAAAGCTATCCATTTCATTATGTATGAGGTCAATTTTTTTTTATTAGAGTTAAAATTAACGTAGATATATGACCGAACCTAACCATCCCTACCTAACCTAACCTATCTTTATAGGTTAGGTTCGGTTAGGTAGCAGAAAAAGTTAGGTTAGGTCAGGTTAGGTAGGTTAGATAGTCGAAAAACAAATAATTCATGAAAACTTGGCTTATTAGGCAAATTGGGCCTTGCATAGTAGGCTGAGAAGTGCGTTCTGGCTACTAGGTACGACATATATATATATATAAATATATATATATATATATATGGGAATGTCATGCCCACAAACCTGGAAACCCGCTTCGAATGAGCATCTGCTCTACGGATTGGGTAGTTTTTGGGTAGTAGTTCTACGTTTTTCTCCCAAAAAGCTATGCCTGCTCGTGGCTTTACAAGAATGTTAATTAAACTTATTTTCTATATTCTCTGTTAACCCCCAACGTAACTTCTTGTATATAAATAAATAAATAAATAAATAGGTAGGAGACTCAACACTCTGCTGACTCTATACGTGCCTTGCATCTTCAGCCTTAAGTCTCCAAAGGTATTTGTCGACTTCGTGCAAGGTTGTTTGTTCTTTATGATTTGCTACTTGGAACAAATAGTTCCAAGTAGCACGGACTATGGTGAGCCCGTAGTGATAACGTGCAAGGATTGCAGTCACTGGGTGTGATATCGTCCCTGGATTTTGAGTCGCTTTTCACCAATGTTTCCCTGAATGAAACCATTGAAATGGTAATCGAGAGAGATTATCTAGACCCAGTTTGTACTCTTGGCATCCCAGAAGGCATACATATGAAACTACATGAAGCCTGCACTAATGAGGCACACCTCACGAGCGCTGACGGGCTCATCATCAACACGTGGGTGATGTTGTCATGAGACTCCCCTTTGGTGTTGTCAAGAGGTTCCCCTTTGGTGTTGTCAAGAGGTTCCCCTTTGGTGTTGTCAAGAGGTTCCCCTTTGGTGTTGTCAAGAGGTTCCCCTTTGGTGTTGTCAAGAGGTTCCCCTTTGGTGTTGTCAAGAGGTTCTCCTTTGGTGTTGTCAAGAGCTTCCCCTTTGGTGTTGTCAAGAGCTTCCCCTTTGGTGTTGTCAAGAGGTTCTCCTTTGGTGTTGTCAAGAGCTTCCCCTTTGGTGTTGTCAAGAGCTTCCCTTTTGGTGTTGTCAAGAGCTTCCCCTTTGGTGTTGTGCACCCCACGCAACACGTGTTGCACCCCCCATGCAACACGTGTTGTGCACCCCCCACAACACGTGTTGTGCACCCCCCACACAACACGTGTTGTGCACCCCCCACAACACGTGTTGTGCCCCCCACACAACACGTGTTGTGCACCCCACACAACACGTGTTGTGCCCCCCACACAACACGTGTTGTGCACCCCACACAACCCGTGTTGTGCACCCCCCACAACACGTGTTGTGCACCCCCCACAACACGTGTTGTTCCCCCCACACAACACGTGTTGTGCACCCCACACAACACGTGTTGTGCACCCCCCATAACACGTGTTGTGCACCCCCCACAACACGTGTTGTGCACCCCCCACAACACGTGTTGTGCACCCCACACAACACGTGTTGTGCCCCCCACACAACACGTGTTGTGCACCCCCCACAACACGTGTTGTGCCCCCCACACAACACGTGTTGTGCACCCCCCACAACACGTGTTGTGCCCCCCACACAACACGTGTTGTGCACCCCACACAACACGTGTTGTGCCCCCCACACAACACGTGTTGTGCACCCCCCACAACACGTGTCGTGCACCCCCCACAACACGTGTCGTGCACCCCCCACAACACGTGTTGTGCACCCCACACAACACGTGTTGTGCCCCCCACACAACACGTGTTGTGCCCCCCACACAACACGTGTTGTGCACCCCCCACAACACGTGTTGTGCCCCCCACACAACACCTGTTGTGCACCCCCCACAACACGTGTTGTGCAGTAGTAGGGAGGAAGACTCACAGGCCCTTTTTTTTTTCAGGCCAGAGGACCCCTGTGAGTTGTACGACTCACAGGCCCTTTTTTTTTCAGGCCAGAGGACCCCTGTGCGGTGTAAGACGCACAGGCCCTTTTTTTTTTCAGGTGAATTTGGGGAGTCACAGATTTGGAATTAGGGAATTCTTATAATGAAAAATAATGTCATACGAGTTTATTAAAGTTCTTATGAGAAAAATAATTTCCAAGACATAGAAGTTTGTTAAGGGCTTATGGAACAAATTCAAGTAACATATGTAGCTCTTTAGGGTTTCCATGAGAACTCTACGGACATGTTTTACCTGTTTTCAACTTACAAATATCGTCTATGTAAGCCTTAGTTATTCATGTAAATTTAGAAAATCACCTGTGTAAGTCATAGTTTTCAGGGTTTCGTACATCACACCCCCCTCCCTCCCCCCTTACCTCGCAATCTCTCGCGTCACCTTTATTTACTTTACGCCCGGCCAGCCAGGCCTCTTATCTTATCTTCTCATAATATCTGGACCGTCCCTCCTCTCTCTCTCTCTCTCCTCTTCATATTATTCTCTCTCTTGCTATTTTCCAACATCGTATGTTTTCTCCTTTTCATTAAGCAAGTCAGTTTTACACAAATAAATCGTGTTAGTAAGCATGTTCTAGCTCACGTTCCCCCACCTTACTCCCCTGTCGTATAATGAATACTATCATTCCAATCCCTCTAAAATTTAAAAATAATCATATTTCAAATGTAGTTCAATACAGTAATTTAGTTACCAAGCTCCAGCGCTTGTCCTCCGCCTTAGCTCTCTCTCGTATCTTCGTTAGTATCAGTCCAATTTCCCTGAAATTTCTACCCTCTATATTTCAGGCACCGTAAATAAGATCAAAACAGTTACCAAGCTCCAGCGCTTGTCCTCCGCCTTAGCTCTCTCTCGTATCTTCGTTAGTATCAGTCCAATTTCCCTGAAATTTTCACCCTCTGTATTTCAGGCACCATAAATAAGATCAAAACAGTTACCAAGCTCCAGCGCTTGTCCTCCGCCTTAGCTCTCTCTCGTATCTTCGTTAGTAACAGTCCAATTTCCCTGAAATTTTTACCCTCTGTATTTCAGGCTCCGTAAATAAGATCAAAACAGTTATCGAGCTCCAGCGCTTGTCCCCCACCTTAGTTCGTTTATACAAGATCGTTAGTAACAGTCCAATTTCCCTGAAATTTTTACCCTCTGTATTTCAGACACCGTAAATAAAATCAAGTCAGTTATCGAGCTCCAGTTCTCGTCCCCACCTTAGTTCTCCTTCGTATCTTTGTAAATAACCCATCAATTTCCCCGAAATTTTTACCCTCTGTATTTCAGACATAGTAAATATGATGAAAACAATTATAAAACTCTAGCTCTTGTCCTCTGTCCAAGTTCACTCCTGTAAATTCATTACTATCAATCCAAATCCCCCTGAGATTTAAACACCCAACTACATTTTCAGACATAGTAAATAAAAACCAGTTCAGTTATCAAGTTTCAACTCTTGTGCCCCAGCTTAGTTCATTTTGTACAAGTTCTTTATTTCCAACTAAATCATCCTAAGATTTAAGATCACCTTATTTTCTAACGTAGTAAAATTAATCAGGGCATTAACCAAGTTCCATTCCCTCAGCCTTAGATCATCAGACATAAATATTTTCGATCAAGTCCGTCTCCAGCTTAACTCTTACCCGTTCCCTCCCTTACCTTCTCATCCCCAACGTATCAAAACCTTCAATAATCATACTGTATTTGCATATTTTCTCTATATTCACTGTGTTCTTCGTATTCTCATCCGTGTTCACTCCATGTTCTTCAAATGTTCACAGTCCCATTCAGTTCATATTTTCACAAGTATCTCCATTTTTTATGTAATCTTTCTCTTAGTCTCATTATGTTCTCTACAAATTCTAGTCATATTTTCTATGTTTTCATATTCATCACATGTTCTCTTTACAACTTTTATACTCAATATTCATGCTAACTTCCATATTTTGTGTTCTTTGGCAATATTCATGTTCCTCTATAAGTTCATGTTCCTCACAAGATCACTTCGTTTTTCACCTTCACTTACATGTTTTCTACATTCTTTTGTCATATTCTCCATGTTCTTCACAAGTCCATTGTTCATTCTTTGTAATCCCTATTCTCCTTATCATGTTTTCATGTTCTCTGTAAGTTCATATTCCCAGCATGTTCACTGTATTCATCAACTTTTCTTACATATGTTCTTTGCCATGTTCCCCATATATTCTCTAGGTTTTTCCCCTTACATGTTATCTAACGTTCCTTAACTAAAAAATCTTTCACCAATCAACTAAAAACATAGTCACTTTCGTCATTTCTCAACTAAACTTATTATCCAGTCAACTAAAAATAGTCAGAAATAGACTCGTTCAACATTGTTCTTAACTAAAACAACCTTTCTCTTAGCTAAAAATTGTCAAAGGAAACTTTTTTCAGCACTTTCTTAACAGGCGCTATGTTTCATCAAGAAAAAAATTGTCAAAGGAAACTTTCCAAAACTGTTCATATCTAGCTTTTATCCATCGTCAATCAACTAAAAATAATAACTTTCATCATTTCTTAACTAAACATATTCACCATTCATCAGAAAATAACCGTGTTCATCATGTTTCATTGTCATTTCATAACTAAAATTATCTGCCAATCATCAGAAAAAGTCATGTTCATCATGTTTTGTCTTTTTCCTTAACTAAAGTATTCATCAGTCAACTAAAAATAGTTACTTCATCATGTTTCCTTGTCATTTCTTAACTAAAATATCACTTCTCTCATCTGAAAATAATCAGGATTAACCTCATTCAACACCGTTCTTAACTAAAACAGCCTTTCGCTTAGCTAAAAATTGTCAAAGGAATCTTTTCAGCACTGTTCATAACTAACTTTATCCATAGTCAAGTAAGAAAATATAGTCAAAGATATCTATCATCGTCGTTCTTAACTGGCATTATACTTTGTGGAGCACTAAAATAGTCACTGTCGTCATATTTTGTCTTTTTCCTCAACTAAAAGAGTCAAATGTAACTTTTTCAACACTTTCGTAACTAAAATTATATGTCGCTAAGTAAGAAAAAATAGTCAAATGTAACTTTTTCAGCACTTTCGTAAAAATTATATGTCGTTAAGTAAGAAAAATAGTCAAAGGTGCTCTCCGTAACACCAAAGTTACTCTTCGAGATAACAAAAAGACGCTCTCAAACACTCAAAAATTTACTCGCATCCTCAAAGTTATTCTCAGAGTCATCAAAAAGTTAATCTCAGTCATCAAAATGCTATTCTCCAAGTAGCCTTTCATTCATCAGAGAACTTTCTAAGACATCTTCGTTCATTAAAGTTAATCTCAGAGGCATAAAAGTTATTCTCGGAGCTATCAAAAAGTTAATCTCTAAAACAACAAAAGTTTAATCTCTGTCATCAAAGTTGATCTGCAAGATATCTTCGAGTCATCAAAGTTACTTTTCATTACATCAAAGACGCATTCAAATACTACCCATGTTCTCAGAAGTCATTCTCAAAGTCATCAAAGTTATTCAAAGAGCTAACAAAAGTTATTCTCAGAGTCACCTTCGTTCTTCAGAGAAACTTTCCAAAACATCTTTGTTCATCAAAGTTATTCTCAGAGTTAACAAAGGTAATCTCTAACTCACTCTCAGTCATCAAAGTTAATCCAAGAGACGTCAAAGTTAATCCAAGACATCATTTTTCATCAAAGATATTCTCTCTAAACCATCAATGTTCTTCTCTAAGACATAAAAGTTATTCTCAGAGTCACCTTCGTTCGTCAGAGAAACTTTCAAAACATCTTTGTTCATCAAACTTGTTTTCAAAGTCATCAAAAGTTAATCTAAGACATCTTCTTTCATCAAAGTTATTTTCAGAGACATCTAAAGTTATTCTCAGAGCTATCAAACTTGTTCTCAGAGTCATCAAATGTTATTCTCGAAGTCATCAAAGATATTTTCAGAGACATCTAAAGTTAATTTCTATGTTATAAAAGTTATTCTCAGAGACATCTAAAGTTAATCTTGGTCATCAAAGTTGTTCTCTAAACATCAATGTGGTTCTCCAAGACATCAAAGATATTCTCAAAATCATAAAAGTTATTCCCAGAGCTATCAAAGTTAATCTCAGAGTTATCCAAAGATATTCTCATGTCCACAAAAGTTATTCCAAGAGACGTCAAAGTTAATCTCAGACATCTTCGTTCATAAAAGTTATTCTCAGAGACATCTAAAGTTTTTCTCTAAGACAACAAAGTCTTTCTCAGAGCTACCAAAGTTGTTCTCTAAGACATAAAAGTTATTCTCAGAGTCATCAAAGCAGATCAACTTTGATGACAGAGATTAAACTTTTGTTGTTTTAGAGATTAACTTTTTGATAGCTCCGAGAATAACTTTTATGCCTCTGAGATTAACTTTAATGAACGAAGATGTCTTAGAAAGTTCTCTGATGAATGAAAGGCTACTTGGAGAATAGCATTTTGATGACTGAGATTAACTTTTTGATGACTCTGAGAATAACTTTGAGGATGCGAGTAAATTTTTGAGTGTTTGAGAGCGTCTTTTTGTTATCTCGAAGAGTAACTTTGGTGTTACGGAGAGCACCTTTGACTATTTTTCTTACTTAACGACATATAATTTTTACGAAAGTGCTGAAAAAGTTACATTTGACTATTTTTTCTTACTTAGCGACATATAATTTTAGTTACGAAAGTGTTGAAAAAGTTACATTTGACTCTTTTAGTTGAGGAAAAAGACAAAATATGACGACAGTGACTATTTTAGTGCTCCACAAAGTATAATGCCAGTTAAGAACGACGATGATAGATATCTTTGACTATATTTTCTTACTTGACTATGGATAAAGTTAGTTATGAACAGTGCTGAAAAGATTCCTTTGACAATTTTTAGCTAAGCGAAAGGCTGTTTTAGTTAAGAACGGTGTTGAATGAGGTTAATCCTGATTATTTTCAGATGAGAGAAGTGATATTTTAGTTAAGAAATGACAAGGAAACATGATGAAGTAACTATTTTTAGTTGACTGATGAATACTTTAGTTAAGGAAAAAGACAAAACATGATGAACATGACTTTTTCTGATGATTGGCAGATAATTTTAGTTATGAAATGACAATGAAACATGATGAACACGGTTATTTTCTGATGAATGGTGAATATGTTTAGTTAAGAAATGATGAAAGTTATTATTTTTAGTTGATTGACGATGGATAAAAGCTAGATATGAACAGTTTTGGAAAGTTTCCTTTGACAATTTTTTTCTTGATGAAACATAGCGCCTGTTAAGAAAGTGCTGAAAAAAGTTTCCTTTGACAATTTTTAGCTAAGAGAAAGGTTGTTTTAGTTAAGAACAATGTTGAACGAGTCTATTTCTGACTATTTTTAGTTGACTGGATAATAAGTTTAGTTGAGAAATGACGAAAGTGACTATGTTTTTAGTTGATTGGTGAAAGATTTTTTAGTTAAGGAACGTTAGATAACATGTAAGGGGAAAAACCTAGAGAATATATGGGGAACATGGCAAAGAACATATGTAAGAAAAGTTGATGAATACAGTGAACATGCTGGGAATATGAACTTACAGAGAACATGAAAACATGATAAGGAGAATAGGGATTACAAAGAATGAACAATGGACTTGTGAAGAACATGGAGAATATGACAAAAGAATGTAGAAAACATGTAAGTGAAGGTGAAAAACGAAGTGATCTTGTGAGGAACATGAACTTATAGAGGAACATGAATATTGCCAAAGAACACAAAATATGGAAGTTAGCATGAATATTGAGTATAAAAGTTGTAAAGAGAACATGTGATGAATATGAAAACATAGAAAATATGACTAGAATTTGTAGAGAACATAATGAGACTAAGAGAAAGATTACATAAAAAATGGAGATACTTGTGAAAATATGAACTGAATGGGACTGTGAACATTTGAAGAACATGGAGTGAACACGGATGAGAATACGAAGAACACAGTGAATATAGAGAAAATATGCAAATACAGTATGATTATTGAAGGTTTTGATACGTTGGGGATGAGAAGGTAAGGGAGGGAACGGGTAAGAGTTAAGCTGGAGACGGACTTGATCGAAAATATTTATGTCTGATGATCTAAGGCTGAGGGAATGGAACTTGGTTAATGCCCTGATTAATTTTACTACGTTAGAAAATAAGGTGATCTTAAATCTTAGGATGATTTAGTTGGAAATAAAGAACTTGTACAAAATGAACTAAGCTGGGGCACAAGAGTTGAAACTTGATAACTGAACTGGTTTTTATTTACTATGTCTGAAAATGTAGTTGGGTGTTTAAATCTCAGGGGGATTTGGATTGATAGTAATGAATTTACAGGAGTGAACTTGGACAGAGGACAAGAGCTAGAGTTTTATAATTGTTTTCATCATATTTACTATGTCTGAAATACAGAGGGTAAAAATTTCGGGGAAATTGATGGGTTATTTACAAAGATACGAAGGAGAACTAAGGTGGGGACGAGAACTGGAGCTCGATAACTGACTTGATTTTATTTACGGTGTCTGAAATACAGAGGGTAAAAATTTCAGGGAAATTGGACTGTTACTAACGATCTTGTATAAACGAACTAAGGTGGGGGACAAGCGCTGGAGCTCGATAACTGTTTTGATCTTATTTACGGAGCCTGAAATACAGAGGGTAAAAATTTCAGGGAAATTGGACTGTTACTAACGAAGATACGAGAGAGAGCTAAGGCGGAGGACAAGCGCTGGAGCTTGGTAACTGTTTTGATCTTATTTATGGTGCCTGAAATACAGAGGGTGAAAATTTCAGGGAAATTGGACTGATACTAACGAAGATACGAGAGAGAGCTAAGGCGGAGGACAAGCGCTGGAGCTTGGTAACTGTTTTGATCTTATTTACGGTGCCTGAAATATAGAGGGTAGAAATTTCAGGGAAATTGGACTGATACTAACGAAGATACGAGAGAGAGCTAAGGCGGAGGACAAGCGCTGGAGCTTGGTAACTAAATTACTGTATTGAACTACATTTGAAATATGATTATTTTTAAATTTTAGAGGGATTGGAATGATAGTATTCATTATACGACAGGGGAGTAAGGTGGGGGAACGTGAGCTAGAACATGCTTACTAACACGATTTATTTGTGTAAAACTGACTTGCTTAATGAAAAGGAGAAAACATACGATGTTGGAAAATAGCAAGAGAGAGAATAATATGAAGAGGAGAGAGAGAGAGAGAGGAGGGACGGTCCAGATATTATGAGAAGATAAGATAAGAGGCCTGGCTGGCCGGGCGTAAAGTAAATAAAGGTGACGCGAGAGATTGCGAGGTAAGGGGGGAGGGAGGGGGGTGTGATGTACGAAACCCTGAAAACTATGACTTACACAGGTGATTTTCTAAATTTACATGAATAACTAAGGCTTACATAGACGATATTTGTAAGTTGAAAACAGGTAAAACATGTCCGTAGAGTTCTCATGGAAACCCTAAAGAGCTACATATGTTACTTGAATTTGTTCCATAAGCCCTTAACAAACTTCTATGTCTTGGAAATTATTTTTCTCATAAGAACTTTAATAAACTCGTATGACATTATTTTTCATTATAAGAATTCCCTAATTCCAAATCTGTGACTCCCCAAATTCACCTGAAAAAAAAAAGGGCCTGTGCGTCTTACACCGCACAGGGGTCCTCTGGCCTGAAAAAAAAAAGGGCCTGTGAGTCGTACAACTCACAGGGGTCCTCTGGCCTGAAAAAAAAAGGGCCTGTGAGTCTTCCTCCCTACTACTTTGTGCCCCCCACACAACACGTGTTGTGCACCCCACACAACACGTGTTGTGCCCCCCACACAACACGTGTTGTGCACCCCACACAACACGTGTTGTGCACCCCACACAACACGTGTTGTGCCCCCCACACAACACGTGTTGTGCACCCCACACAACACGTGTTGTGCACCCCCCACAACACGTGTTGTGCACCCCCACAACACGTGTTGTGCACCCCCCACAACACGTGTTGTGCACCCCCCACAACACGTGTTGTGCACCCCCCACAACACGTGTTGTGCACCCCCCACAACACGTGTTGTGCACCCCCCACAACACGTGTTGTGCACCCCCCTCAACACGTGTTGTGCACCCCCCACAACACGTGTTGTGCACCCCCCACAACACGTGTTGTGCACCCCACACAACACGTGTTGTGCACCCCACACAACACGTGTTGTGCACCCCACACAACACGTGTTGTGCACCCCACACAACACGTGTTGTGCACCCCACACAACACGTGTTGTGCACCCCACACAACACGTGTTGTGCACCCCACACAACACGTGTTGTGCACCCCACACAACACGTGTTGTGCACCCCACACAACACGTGTTGTGCACCCCACACAACACGTGTTGTGCACCCCACGCAACACGTGTTGTGCACCCCACGCAACACGTGTTGTGCACCCCACACAACACGTGTTGTGCACCCCCCACAACACGTGTTGTGCACCCCCCACAACACGTGTTGTGCACCCCCCACAACACGTGTTGTGCACCCCCCACAACACGTGTTGTGCACCCCCCACAACACGTGTTGTGCACCCCACACAACACGTGTTGTGCACCCCACACAACACGTGTTGTGCACCCCACACAACACGTGTTGTGCACCCCACACAACACGTGCGGGCTGCATCATCTTGAGGAGATTTTTTATTGTTGCCGCCGAAGTCGGCTTGTTTATTGTGCACCCCATACTCATCCTGTGCACCCCATACTCATCCTGTGCACCCCATACTCATCCTGTGCACCCCATACTCATCCTGTGCACCCCATACTCATCCTGTGCACCCCATACTCATCCTGTGCACCCCATACTCATCCTGTGCACCCCATACTCATCCTGTGAGCGGTAGCGCAAAAGTATTACAGAGGGCACAAAAGGTCTTTATCAGACCTCATCTTAGATTATTACATAAACAATTTCATCTATCCTTCACACCTTACAGTTACAATGTTAGCTAGTTACAGAGAAAGTGCTATTTCAAGAGCTATATACTTACAGTAAGTCATCATGCATTAATGGTAGGTCTTATCGCTAATACATAATAGTTTGACCAATGGGGATATTACAGAGTCATAGGGGAGCTTCTGTTTATTATTAGTCCTCACAATACACTACTTATTTCTGAATCTCCTGTGTCGTTCATGTACTGGAAGCGAAATGTGGATACAGTGCAAGGACTTCAGGTAATTTATCCATGGTAATAAGATAAGTTGCCATATCATACAGAGTGAGCTTAGATTTATCTCTAAATGGCTCAGTTTTACTACAATCCACGATATAGTGTTCGAGTGTGTGTCCCTGTCATTGTCTACACACTTTACACTTCATTTCATCTAGATCCCTATACAAGCCGAACTGCCAGAGATACTTGTAGCCAAGTCTTATACGAGCTGTGAGAACATCTGTTAGTCTATTGACTTTGTTACTTGCCCCATACACATGTTTTACTTCACACATTTCACTGTGATGAACAATGGACCTGCTAGTTCCAGTTTGCACTGTTAAACGTGTCTAATGACACGTTTAAGGAACCTATTTGATAACTCAAGATTCCGTTCAATACTGTGGGGAGAGACAGCAGTTTACCTAAGGGTAATGAGGCATAGCAGCTTTCCTCCACGACCCTGGGAAACTATACATATATACTGGCTGAAGATTATTATGGTTTATTCGGTTGAAGGATTATTAAATACGAAAGTACTTAAGGAAATTCCGGTCTTAATCCTTCCTTCGAGGTCTGACATTGTCTGTCACATGTAAATTTCTTCGTGATTTACACACACACACACACCCACAAACACACACGTGGGGGTCTGGTAGCTGAGCGGACAGCGCGCAGGACTCGTAATTATGTGGCCCGGGTTCGATTCCCGGGCAAGGCAGAAACAAATGGGCAAAGTTTATTTCTTCCTGATGCTCCTGTTACCTAGCAGTAAATAGGCACCTGGGAGTTAAACAGCTGTTACGGAGCTGCATCCTGGGGTGTGTGTGTTGGGGGGGGGGTGAAATTAGTTAGTACTTATTTACAGTTGATTGATTGACAGTTGAGAGGCTGGCCGAAAGAGCAGAGCTCAACCCCCGCAAAAACAACTAGGTGAATTCAACTAGGTAAATACACACTCACACACACACTCACACACACACACACACACACACACACACACACACACCACTCACAACATCCCCAGAGGTGAGGGGAGAACGCACAACCTGCAACTCAGTAACAACAGAGGGGAGGGGAACTCCACCATCCTCCTCTGCATAGAACCCTCCCCCTAACCCTCCATGGCCCCACTCAAATGCTCAGCCAACTCTCCCTCCACCTTCATCCCATTCTCACCCTGTTACCCCTCTACTACTCCCACCATGTCCCCTCTCCCCTGTTTTCCATCCTGTCTTCTCTCCCCTTTCATCCCATTCCCTCCCTGTCCTCCCTTCTCTTGACCCCCCAACCCTCACTCCAGTTTCCTCTGAGACCCTGTTATCCACCTCACAAATTCTCACACTCATGGAACAGCTTCCCCCATCAGCAGAACACTCAACAAGAAGGGGATATGAGAAGGGATGGTGGTTCAGCTCTGTTGGTAAGAAAAGGCTGGGGTTTTGAGGAGATGGTTATTCAGGGCTGTGAAGGTTTCAGTGACTACATAACAGGTACTATAATAACTGGAGGACAAAAAATTATAGTCGTACTCACATATAACCCATCACCAAATGACAGAAGTCCCAGCCAGGAATATGATAGAAACAACATGACCACCATTAACATAATAGAGAGAGCAGCTTCTGTAGTTAGCTGGAATGGATCAGGACTAATAATCATGGGAGACTTCACCCACGGGAAGATAGATTGGGAGAACAGAGACCCACATGGAGGACCAGATACATGGAGAGCTAAGCTGCTGGACGTGGCAACAAGATACTTTCTAAGCCAACACATCAAGGGACCGACAAGAATGAGAGGAGAGGATGAACCAGCTATGCTTGATCTGATATTTACCCTAATTGAGTGGGATAAAAGGGAAGTTAAGTTGGAAGCACCCTTGGGAATGAGAGATCACATTGTATTGATCTTTGAGTACTTGGTAGAGCTAGGATTTATCTCCCACCGAACAGAACTAGGAAACAAAAGGCTGGCATACCGAAAAGGAAATTATGAGATGAGAAGTTTCCTATGGGATATACCATGGGACACAGACCTCAGAGCTAAGTCTGTACAAGACATGATGGACTATGTCATCCAAAAGTGTCAGTAGGCAGTAAACAGGTTCATCCTGGCTAAAAGGAAAAATACGAGAAGCCATCTATGGTTTAATAGGGCATGTATGGAAGCAAAGGAACTGAACAAAAGGGCGTGGAGGAACTTCCGAAATAACAGAACTCCAGACAGCAAAGAGAGATACCAGAGAACCAGGAATGATTATGTTAGTGTGAGAAGAGAAGCAGAGAAAAATTGTGAAAATGATATAGCAAGCAAAGCTAAGACCGAACCAAAACTACTCCACAGTCACATCAGGAGGAAAACAACAATGAAAGAACAGGTAATGAATCTTAGAACAGGAGAGGACAGGTATACAGAGAATGACAAAGAGGTGTGAGAAGAACTCAACAAGAGGTTCCAGGAGGTCTTCACAATAGACCAAGGTGAGGTCACTGCGCTAGGAGAGGGGGCAGTAAACCAGGCGGCCTTGGAAGGGTTCGAAATTACGAGAGATGAGGTCAAGAGACATCTGTTG
Source organism: Procambarus clarkii (assembly GCF_040958095.1). NCBI lineage: Eukaryota > Metazoa > Arthropoda > Malacostraca > Decapoda > Cambaridae > Procambarus > Procambarus clarkii. Next base: position 3,741,277 of record NC_091198.1, on the reverse strand, counting down.
GATCTGTATGTGAGAAAGGCTGTTCCTCCAGACGGGATCTCACTATGGGTATTGTAAGAGTGTGCAGAGGCACTTTGGTTGTCACTCTCCATAGTGTATAGCAGGTCACTGGAGACGGGAGACCTACCAGAAATATGGAAGACGGCGAATGTGGTCCCAATATACAAAAAGGGCGACAGGCAAGAGGCACTGAACTACAGGCCAGTGACCTTGACTTGTATACCATGCAAGGTGATGGAGAAGATCGTGAGAAAAACCCTGGTATCACATCTGGAGAGAAGGGACTTCGTGACAAATCGCCAACATTGGTTCAGGGAGGGTAAATCTTGCCTTACAGGCTTAATAGAATTCAACGACCAGGAGACAAAGATTAAGCAAGAAAGAGAAGGCTGGGCGGACTGTATTTTCTTGGACTGTCGGAAAGCCTTTGACACAGTACCCAATAAAAGGTTGGTACATAAGCTGGAGAGACAGGCAGGTGTAGCTGGTAAGGTGCTCCAGAGGGTAACGGAGTACCAAAGCAATAGGAAGCAAAGAGTTACAGTGAGGGGAGAGACCTCAGAATGGCGTGAAGTCACCAGGGGAGTCCCACAGGGCTCTGTACTCGGTTCTATCCTGTTTCTGATATATGTAAATAATCTCCCGGACGTTATAGACTCATTCCTCTCAATGTTTGCTGACGATGCCAAAATTATGAGAAGGATTAAGACAGAAGAGGACTGCTTACTGCATAGGAGGATTAAGGAGAAAAGGAGTAAGACAAAGGAGTACTGCTTGAGGCTTCAAGAAGACCTAGACAAGCTGATGTAATGGTTGAACAAGTGATTGTTAGAGTTTAACCCAAGAAAATGTAATGTAATGTATATAGGTATAGGGAGCAGGAGACCAGATACAAGGTATCATTTGGGGGATAAAATTCTTCAAGAGTCAGAGAGAGAGAGAGAGACTTGGGAGTTGATATCACGCAGACCTGTCCCCTGAAGCCCATATCAAGATGATAACATCAGTGGCATACGGCAGGTTGGCCAACATAAGACCGGCCTTTAGGAACTTGTGTAAATAGTATGCAGCCCCAGCATGGTGTCCGTATCTAGTCAAGCATAAGACTAAACTGGAGAAGGTTCAAAGGTTTGCCACCAGACTAGTACCCGAGCTGATAGGTATGAGCTCAGAAACAAAATGGGCAGAGATTCTTTCACCCTGATGCACCTGTTACCTAGTATATAGTAGTAAATAGGTACCAGAAAGTTAGACAGCGGTTACGGGCTGTTTCCTCTGTGTGTGTGTGTGTGTGTGTGTGTGTGTGTGTGTGTGTGTGTGTGTGTGTGTGTGTGTGTGTGTGTGTGTGTATGTGTGTGTGTAAAAATGATTTAGTAGTTAGTAACAGTTGATTGATTGACAGTTGATAGGCGGGCCGAAAGAGCAGAGCTCAACCCCCGCAAGCACAACTAGGTGAATACACACAGGGGGGGCCTGGCCGCTGAGTGGACAGCGCTCTGGAGTCGTAGTCCTAAGGGAACGGATTCGTTATACAGAGGAGGCGGAAACAAATGGGCAGAGTTTTTTCTCACCCTGATGCATCTGTTCTCCTAGCAGTAAATAGGTACCTGGGAATTAGACAACAACTACGGGCTGCTTACTGGGATGCGTGTGTTAGAGAAAAATATATGTAGTAATTATAATAGAGGAAAAATAGATTTGTTAGAAAATTGGAGTGAAAATTGGATATTCAATTGAAAATTGAATATATATATATATATATATATATATATATATATATATATATATATATATATATATATATATATATATATATATATATATCACATATATATATATATATATGTGATATATATATATATATATATATATATATATATATATATATATATATATATATATATATATATATGCATACATAAATATCGCAGAACGCCTCATATCTCAACAATCTGGAGACTGAGCCCAATAACACAAACAGGTCACTGTGCTATCTTGCGTGAGATCCCCCATGTTGCCTCCCTCCCTGTACAACCCCGGGCATCTCCCACAACTTTACCGACCATAACAATGATTTCCTCCGTCGTAGACCTATCAAGATGTTCACACGTCCAGCGAATACCTTACCTGGAGATTTTGTACACACCTTCTCATTCTTCACAGCTGGAAATAGCTTTAAACATAGTTTTGTTTTATTTTTTGCCTAAAATAGGATGAGAAATATTTTTTAGCTAGAGCGCACTTATTTAATGGAATTGATTTACTAAATTCTCAAAGATAATGGAATCCGATTGGTGATATTTTATGCAGGATGGGAGAGGAGAGGGCTTCGATCTTATCAGCTGTATTTTATTTTATCGTTGGTCGATACAAGACAGGTCCTGACCGAGGTCACGCTGCGTGCAGGAGGGAAAGCCAGGCTGGGTGCATGAGAGGCGGGGAGGGTGCAAAGCTGGCGTCCTGGGGTAAAAATCAAGCTTTGGGCAAAGGAAAGGGATTAGGGGCTGGGAGGGGCGCTTACACTGGTAGTATAGGGACACATGGTTGATTGATTGATTGATTGTTGCCGCCAGAGGCGGCTAGTTTATTGTGCACCCTATACTCATGCTGTGAGCGGTAGCAGAAAAAAACATTACAGATGGCCCAAAAGGTCTTTATCAGACCTCAACGGAGATTAGTACATAAACAATTTCATCTATCCTTCACACACCTTATAATTATAGAGTCAGCTAGTTACCGAGAATGTTCTTGGGGCTGCCATAAGGGGTCCGGTTAGAGGTATCGTGGGGGGAGGGGGGGGAAGCAGAGGGTGTGGATCACGAATGGGGCAAGAGGATCCAGGCCGGCTGGATAGGGCCACGATGGGGCAAAATACGGATCAAGCTGGATGCAAGCTGGAAGGGTTCAGCTGTGGGCAATGGTAGGGAGGAAAGGTTTAATATATATAGTCTCGTAAATACAGAGATCTTGATCATCACTACAATTTTGTCCTCTATTGCCTGAGAGACACTTCGTACCTTGGGCAAAAGAGATGCTAGTTTTTTTAAGGAGCTGGGTTCTAAGGTAAATGAAACAACTAGAGACCCTAGAGTTTCCTCTTTCAGGTCCTTAGTGAGGTGATCCACAGAGGAAATTCACTCTGCATCCATAGATCCTGCCCGCCATCTGAGGAACTGGAGGAACTCTACAACCTGTGACAAGTAGTCTTGTACCTTGCTTGTAATCAATGTTATAACCCTTTTTTCTGTAATGAAATTTTAATTAAAATAAAATTATATATATATATATATATATATATATATATATATATATATATATATATATATATATATATATATATATTATTAAATATGAAAGAAAAGATAAGGTTAATAATCATAACACCAATTTTCTCAATGTTTCTTACATTTTTCTTCACTGTTGATGGTAACTGAAAAATCAATTCTCCAAAATTCATTTTTATTTCTAGTCTGACGCGACACTTGAACGCGTTTCGTAAAACTTATTACATTTTCAAAGACTTTAGTTTACACACACACAACTATAACCGAACAGAGCTTAAACATCTTCGATTTTTTATACCTGCATTTGGGTGAGGTGATATGTTACAACATATCACCTCACCCATATGCAGGTATAAAATATATATATATATATATATATATATATATATATATATATATATATATATATATATATATATATATATATAAATATATATGTCGTACCTAATAGCCAGAACGCACTTCTCAGCCTACTATTCAAGGCCCGATTTGCCTAATAAGCCAAGTTTTCATGAATTAATGTTTTTTCGTCTACCTAACCTACCTAACCTAACCTAACCTAGCTTTTTTTGGCTACCTAACCTAACCTTACCTATAAATATAGGTTAGGTTAGGTTAGGTAGGGTTGGTTAGGTTCGGTCATATATCTACGTTAATTTTAACTCCAATAAAAAAAAATTGACCTCATACATAGAGAAAAGGGTTGCTTTATCATTTCATAAGAAAAAAATTATAGTAAATATATTAATTCAGGAAAACTTGGCTTATTAGGCAAATCGGGCCTTGAATAGTAGGCTGAGAAGTGAGTTCTGGCTACTAGGTACGACATATATATATATATATATATATATATATATATATATATATATATATATATATATATATATATATATATATATATATATATATATATATATATATATGCGGAAAAAACACATGTGAAAAACAGAGAGTGCTAAACGCGTTTTAGGCTCAATTCGCCTTCATCAGAGCATTTTAGAAAAAAGGAAACGGGGTAGGCGGACCTTATATACGCCAGGACAGGTCATCTGACCACCTAGAACATCAAAATAAAGGCCAATTGTCCTGAATACAAGTAATGAAAGGAGTTGAAACCTATGGATAAAAAGGGGATAAAAAAGGGTTAAATAGATGCTATATTGTATTGACGTTCTCTATTGAAGCTTATATGGGGATTTAATTTGTACTTGCCATGGCTCACATTAAGGCTGTTGTTACATTGTTTGATCAGAGTGGACTCAATCACATTTCGTTCAACGAAACCATAACTTTTAACAATACATTTCGCCCCTCTGAAGTCGATGGAATGATCACATAAATTGGAATGTAAATACAGTGCACTGAAGTGCTGGGCTGTTCAAATAGCATTTGAATGTTGTTTTAAACGTGAAGAAAGTGATTTACCAGTCTGGCCAATGTAAACACGTGCACACTCATTGCAAGGGATGGAGTACACACAACCTGCTACAGACGGGCGCGAGTTCTTATCGTTTGTAGAACGTCTGTAGGACGTTCTACAAACAATCTCCCAAGTCTAAGCCAGAAATAAAAAAACTCGTTGGTATTACCATATTTTGATGGACTAGTAAATCTAGCCCCAACCCCGAATAACGTTCATATGAACCCAGTGTTCAAAAATAATTATACAGTTAAGTCCATGTTAATTACGATCTCGCCCTCGTCTGTAGCATGTTGGGTGTACAAGTCCCCTCACATCCTGGACTGCCTGCCCCCCCCCCCTTCCCCCGTCGTTCATCAGAATTTAGGACATGATAGAAAACCGTTTGAAGAGGCTCGTCTTCAGTCCTGGCCAAGTCTGATTAAACTAATCTGAACACCAGGATCTTTAACACCAACGAGATGTTAGTGCACTTACTGATATGTATAAGACAAATATTCTCAAAGTTCCCCACCTGGTCCAACTCTATGGACAACTGGACATTGGCCCCCATAATGCATGGCTCTCAGCCGTCAACAGCCTCATGCTGGTAATGCCTTTCTCAAGAACATTACTCCATCAGTGATCATTCATTCAGAGGCTTACTCACATCTGGAACTTGTTTGCTCAACAAGTTCATATATGGGATATAAATTCAGCCGACCATTTGTACACTTTTGTATACAGTTGATCTCTGGCTCATCTTGTTCCTTATATGATAGTTAATTAGCATTAAATTTAGTTTACTCCCAATGGGTACAAATAATAATCTCATCAAATAAATGAGTGGCGAAGGGAGGTGGGGGCTTCAGAGGAATTGACTCAAGATTTTAGCTCTCGCTCGTAGCATCGCTAAGAATCCAAATGACATTTAGCCTTAGCAGTAGTAAAAAGAAAGACGAGAAAGAGAGAGAAAGAGAGAGAGAGAGAGAGAGAGAGAGAGAGAGAGAGAGAGAGAGAGAGAGAGAGAGAGAGAGAGAGAGAGAGAGAGAGAGAGAGAGAGAGAAAGAGAGAGGGACAAAGAGAAAGTGTGAGTGTGTGAGTGTGAGTGTGAGTGTGTGTGTGTGGGTGTGTGTGTGTGTGTGTGTGTGTGTGAGGAGGGGGCAGGGGTGGCAGGAAGCCAGAGCGAGGACCCTGGCCTGGGTGGTCCGGCAGCCAGCCATCGTTCCTTTACCATAAATCACCGGAGTTGTGCCTCACACCAGACTTCTTTAAAAGTGATTTACGGCCGGATTTAGCCGGTATCCAGTGTCAGGTAGGAGAGAGATTGGAATGGGAATACAAAAATATATAATGAAAAAATACTTTACGATCCATTTTTCTTATTGAGATTTATAGCCGGAGTCAAGGACAATATCACACAAATTGCAAGTTGCAGAAGCCTTAACGTTGCAACGTTTGCAATGAACAACTTTAATTTAGATTTAAAACGTTTGAAGATGAGGAAGAGTAACTGGTGGAGGAATAATTATAAGAAACTAAAGGAAAAAAAGTAAAACAAGATAAAAAGATCAACAAATCATTTTTTATGAAGTTAATGACACATTTGTTGTCAGTAGCATCAAAGACTTATGATAAATCCACCCAGATGCACACACACACACACACATATATATATATATATATATATATATATATCACCCTGAGTGATGTAGCGGGGATACAGGACCCCCACTACACGGAATGTGACACGAAATGGGGTGCCATGACAGACCCAGCACTCAGACCAGCCATGCCGAAAGCCAAGAAACAATCCAGTTGGGACAGCCCCATTGTAGACAAAGAAGCCACAGCTTTGCTGGAGGCAGCAACAACCCCCAGTGATCGTGCACGCCTCACAGCTGTGCAGGCTCCCCATGCAGGGGACTTCCTTCTGGCAGTCCCTATGTCTGCGACAGGCACACGTCTTGATCCGCAGGAGCTCCGTATTGCAGTCGCTCTCCGCCTTGCTGCCCCTATCCACACTGTTCACAGGTGTATTTGCGGCGAGGCAGATGCTGACGAATATGGATTGCATGGCCTGCACTGTGGAAAATCGGGTGGTTGGCACACTAGACACGACGAAGTCAACGACATCATTAAAAGAAGCCTTGCCTCTGCTCAGTGTCCAGCGGAGAGAGAGCCCCGCAACCTACTGAACCGTGACTCTGTTAGCTTTGCCGGCCGACCAGACGGAATCACACTGCGTCCGTGGAAGGGTGGCAGGCAGTTAGCATGGGACTATACTTGCGTATCCACCCTGGCAACGACATACATCACCCTCTCTGCCGGCACGGCAGGAGCCGCAGCGACACACAGAGAAAAACAAAAGTCAGTCAAGTACAGGCAATTAGATCAAAGGTACAATTTCGTTCCAATAGGGTCTGAGACCCTAGGCCCATGGGGTGAGAGTGCAAGGAGGTTTCTTAAGGATCTTGGTTCCAAGCTCATTGACACCACAAGAGACCCTAGAGCAGCAAGTTTTCTCTTTCAGCGCCTCAGTGTCGCGATCCAGAGGGGAAATGCCCGCTGCATCCTCGGTTCCTGCCCGGCGTCGGAGGAGTTCGAGGAAATCTACAGCCTCTAGGAAGCGAACTTTTTCTTCTGTCCTCTTAATGTTCATTTTTTGTATAAAATCAGATATGTAACTGTATAACCTTGCATAATAAAGTGTACATCATAAAAAAAAAGGGGGTGGTAGGAGAAGTGAACACTCTTTCGTATTCAGAGTTAAATGTCAAGTTTTTCCCTGAGTGCTCTGTGTTCCCTTCTCTGAGGCTGTGGGTCCCTATAATTACACCAGTGGTGGTACCCCCCTATATATATATATATATATATATATATATATATATATATATATATATATATATATATGTGTGTGTGTGTGTGTGTGTGTGTGTGTGTGTGTGTGTGTGTGTGTGTGTGTGTGTGTGTGTGTGTGTGTGTGTGTGTGTGTGTGTGCGTGTGTGTGTGTGTGTGTGTGTGTGTGTGTGTGTGAGTGTGTGTGTGCGTGCGTGTGTGTGTTTTGGAGGTAATGAAATGCCTTTTTCTTGGCAGCCTTCAGTAGGTTTCCAGAGAGAGAGAGAGAGAGAGAGAGAGAGAGAGAGAGAGAGAGAGAGAGAGAGAGAGAGAGAGAGAGAGAGAGAGAGAGAGAGAGAGAGAGATAAAAGCTTCTCAGAGCTGATTGGAGCAACTGATTGGAATGCCTTGTTTCAGAGGGATGTGAACCGGGAAGCAAATGCTTTCACCAGTCGTATACTGGACCTCCAACACAGGCATATTCTTCACCGGCAGTATGTAACCAAGCCCACTGAAGACCCTTGGTTTGGATATCGCTATGGCTATTAGAGTTTAACCTGAGCAAATGCAAAGTAATGAAGATTACTTTGCAGTAAGGAGAAGTAAGTAATGAAGTAGAAGTATGGAGCAGGAGGCCAGACACAAGGTGTCATAAATCCTTTAAGAATCTGGGAGAAAGACCTAGGAGTTGATATCATGCCAAACCTGTCTCCTGAAGCTCACATCAAGAGGGTATCATCAGTGGCTTGTGCTAGGTTGCCCAACATAAGAACTGCCTTTAGAAACTTGAGTAAGGTATAATTTAGGACCTTATATTCCACATATGTCCCACCAATCCTGAAGTATGCAGCTCCAGCATGGAGTACGTACCTAGTCAAGAACAAGATTAAATTGTAGAAAGTTCAAAGATATGCCACCAGTCGTGTACCCGACCTGAGGGGCATGAGCTTCGAGGAGAGACTACGGAAAGTGAACCTCGCGTCACTGGAAGATAGAAGAGTTAGGGGAGACATGATCACCACATACAAGAATCTCAGAGGAATTGTTAGGGTAGATAAAGACAGTTTATTTAACACAGATGGTACACGCACAAGGGGACACAGGTGGAAACCGAGTACCCAGATAAGCCACAGAGACGTTAAAATACTTTTTTTAGTGTCAGAGTAGTTAACAAATGGAATGCACTAGGGAGTGATGTGGCGGAGGCAGACTCCATACACAGTTTCAAATGTAGATATGGTAGAGCCCAATAGGCTCTGGAATCTGTACACCAGTTGATTTTTTTTATACAAGAGATCTATACATTCTTGTACATCCGCCAGCACGCATGGGGTTTCGGGCAGGTTCTTAATTCTATGTTCCCTGGAAACCGACCCGCCAAATCGTTTAACAACCAGGTACCCATTTAACTGTTGGGTAAACAGATGCTACAGTTAAGGATTGTTGCCCAGTAAATCCTCCCCGGCCAGGATACGAACCCAGGACAAAGCGCTCGAGACACGCCAGGAGAATGTCTTATCACTTCACCACGGAGACTGTTTAATGACTGAGTGACGGCTGAGAGGCGGAACCAAACAACCGAAGCTCAAACCCCGCAAGCACAACTAGGTGAGTACACACACACATCCTCAGGATGCAGATCGTAGCAACTGTCTAACTCCCAGGTACATATTATATTTACTGCTAGGTGAACTGTGTCATCAAGTGAACGAAACTCTGCCTATAAAAAGAGAATATCTGCCTGTCTATCAAAAGTTGGAGGCCAAATGTTTGTGGCTTGCCACACCCAAATTGGCTGAAGGAATGGTCTGGGGTGCAGGATGAATAAATGCTGGTCGGGGGTCAGAATTCAATGGGGAACTTCATCCCATTCAGACTCTAGAGGGGATTTTTGGCACTGGCTGCCGGCTAACCAAGTAAACATGTTGAAAACAAAAATTTAAAATAAGATTATTTTTCCTTATAATAATATGGAACATGTTCTGCCCTGTAGGGGTTGGGGACTTTAGGACTTAAACGTCCAAAAGAGAGCTCTGGCTGTTGCACCAGACTGTTACTTGCATACAGGCGGACAACGTCCCCAACCACTCCCTAACAGAACAAACAACCATCCTCGGCAGCCACACTCCCGCTACCGTCGGTCGACCAGCAATAGACATTAGAGTGCTTGTAATTGACCTAGGAGATCACTCTGTACGCCTCTTGATCTTGGAGAGGAGTTTAGCATCACATATTTAGGAGTGCGGCTCCAACATTGGCCTCGTTGTCTTGTGCACACACCCTACTCGAGCCGCCGTGACTCGAGTCACACACCGTGACACTCGTGTGCAACACTTGTGTGTTGCAGCTGTAATTTCCAAAAAAATTACAGCTGCAAAATTATATGGACCCCTTGTCAAAGTCATAGTAGTAGGCATCCTGCAGTCTCGGGAGACTATGGAGTTACGCTCGGGTGGTCAAGGATAGTGTCCTCGCCAGGGCACAAAGCCAGATTAAGTCTATATGGAGGAAGAAGTTGTTACCCATGCAGCAGATCCCCTGTCTCCACGATGCTGAAATTTCTAATGGAAAGGCAAACGCCAATATGCTATAGTCATAAATTCCTCACTAAAATCTGGAGAACTTCTTTACATTTGGATAGTGGCAAATGTGTTTAAATAAAGGTGAAAGAAAAGAACCACTGAGCTACAGGTAGATATTGTTAATAAGTATTCCCTTTAAGATATTATTGTGACTGATTAAAAGTAACTTCGTAGAACATGAAGAAAACAGGAACATTCTTTAGAAGCGTCATCATGGATTAAGCTAATACAAATTCTGATTGATCAACGTATTAGAGTTCTATGACGAGACGAAAACAATTAAACAGAAGAGAGAAAGGGCTGTATAGACTCAATTTGCTTGAATTGTCAGAAAACTTTTGAAATGATTTCTCACAAATGACTTTTATGAAAACTAGGAATACAGACTGGTGTGTCGGGAAGAGTTTTAGAGTGGATGAAGCGGGACGGACTGTCACTTACTTTACCTTCAAGAAGAAGGCAAAGGGCGATGATAGTAAGAGGACGGGCATCAGTATATAAACAGAGGTAATGAGTGGAGTGCCTGTGGAGTCTTTACTAATCTCCTTCCTGTTTCAAACATCCAATTAGTCAAATTTTTAAAAGAAGATGTAATCTCATTATTTTCAATAGTTGCTGATGATGCTAATATCTTATAAGGCGAATGAGAACCGACAAAGACTGCAATTCCTTATAAGATGAAGTAGACAATCTCCACCCAAGATCGGGGAAATGGCGAATTTTTTTTAACCCTGACTAATTTGTTATGATAATAGAAATAGGAGAAAGAAGACATTAAATACAGAACAGGAGGAAAGAGAAGGCAACTTCTCACGTTTGGAAAAGAGGAAAGATTTAGGAATATACACAGCAGCAGCTGCAGAACAGCAGGAGCAGCAACAATCGACGGAGCAATAGCAACAAGAGCAGCAGCAGAAGTCCGGCCACCCTGCTGCTCTTTATCATCAAGGACATCACCAATACGAGTCTTCTATCGGTCCTACTCTCGTGTGTCTTCTCGCCGGCCATCAACATCACAGCCAACCGCCACTTAACCGACATCTCAACCTACAATTAGCAATTAACTTCCTCAAAGTTAGCAATAAATTCTTACCTCCACACCTGTAATGATAACTGATGGGATCTAGGTCCATAGAGCGGTTCGTCTGCACGGGGGTCGAGGCCGTCACGAGGAACTGGCTATCTCCCTCCCTGTCCAGGTGCGGAGCGAGGGGCGGCCGGGACATTTGCCGATGCCTCGACGAAGGTGATCCTTGGTTGATAGCCGAGCTTTATGAGAGGCGCCTGAAGGCATCACCTGCCAGCGTCCCCCCGTCCTACAATTGCAACCTGCGAGAGATGTTTTAAGCGTTGTTGATACGAGTAAGTGGTCGGTATTTTCAGCGCTCATCGCGGCGTGAACGGTCGCGACAGCTCGAGTAGCCAGGGATAAAGTGTGGAGTTTTTCTACCTTCGGAGATGTCACTTGGGGCTGGGGCAGGAGATATGGCAGGCCAGGTCGCCCAGCTGGACGAATGACTTCACATTGGAACATAACAACGGAGGAATCTGAAGAATGCCTGTTGGTCGAAGCGAGGCAGGTCCCATGTACAAACAACAAAACTCACAAGCGATACTATGAGCGTAACAAATACTTTGAGTCAATTTAGTTGCTTGGCTGCTTGTTCCACGGACATGCAAGCCTATTTAAAACCAATATTTGTCTATTCTTACTATAAACTTTCAATAATATGAATTCATTGTTTCCCGGCTTCTTACTTCCAACATCCAATTTTCATCCACTTTGTTATAGACTTTTATTCAATTGTAAGTCTTTCAAGAGATGTATATTTTATTTTCCATGTCTATGTTTATGTGGAAGGTTCTAAATATCGTGAAATAACTTAATCATCCTTCTCTGTATATCTGTAGATAATTCATCTGTCATATTGTGGTGCACAAAACTTCTCTCATATTGCGGTGCACAAAACTTCTGTCATATTGTGGTGCACAAAACTTCTGTCATATTGCGGTGCACAAAACTTCTCTCATATTGTGGTGCACAAAACTTCTGTCATATTGTGGTGCACAAAACTTCTGTCATATTGTGGTGCACAAAACTTCTCTCATATTGCGGTGCACAAAACACACGGCATAAGTGGGCTCTGACAGCGAACAAATATTATTGACAAATAATGTTAGTTGTCTTGGATTGTTGTGCTAATGACCTATCAACCGCGGGAGGGCTGTTAAGACCATCACAATAGCGGACACACCAACTAGTAAAGTGTATTTTAGTTCTAAGTATAGATGAGGCCATATGTGAACTCATTTACCCTTGTCCTCATCTACATCTCTCGGTGCACAGATGTCCCGAAAGCATACAATACTATAGTACACGTCTCAGTGTATTACAGTAGCTGATGACAATAGCTTTAATTAGTGACACTAATGGATATGATTCGTGTTCCCAGTTGGGTTTACTTCGTGTAATTACATAAGGTTTATATATGATTTCCACATTATTAGGGTCCTGGTAGTACAGTCGGGTTCGTTGTCGACTCGCAATCGAGAATTTCATGTTCAAATTCTTGGCGGGACAGATATGTTTGCGGACATTTCCTGTCACCTAATACGCCTGTTCACCTAGCAGTAAGTAGGTACCCCGGTGTTAGTCAGCTTGCTGTAGGGTTGATTCCTGCCCGGGGTCAGTAGTTCGACTTTGTGGGGTTCGGGGTACTTCGATATAAGCCTAACATGAATATACATACAATTCCTGCCTGTCCCCTAATACAATGAATTATTTAGCTGATATCTCAATCTTCGTTTTCTTTTCCTTGGCCCATTTTTTTTTTTATCTAATTGTCGCCACATTTTGAAAGCCTATTTAGTCCTTTGAGTTTATTTACATTATGTTAAAGATATCTACATATTGCCTAAAGTTGTTTTTCACTTTCGAACAGCATACAGGAAACTGAACAGTTTCCAGTATAACCATCATTCATGATTATACTGGAAACTAAGAGTCAGGAGACAGAGCCCTGAAGCACTCCACTTTCCACTGTTCACCACTCTGGTTTTTACGTTATGCTGACCTGTGTTACCTGTTTGATAACTACTCCCTCACCATGTTTAAGAGGCATTCGGCAACATGTGCCTCTTCTTTCAATATAAATTTTCCATATGGAGTATTGTAAAGTTAGCTAAATTGCAGATGTAATACCGTATTCTTTATCAGTTTACTACTTTAAATATGTTTTTTTTTAAGAATAAGTTAATTTGTAAAGAAAAATCAGTCCTGTTTTATAACCAAATTGCAAATGTTGTTCTTATCTAGATTTTCCAAGATTAGCACGAATGGTATTTGGGATGATCCCTTAAACTAATTTCGTCACAATTAACATTAATCTACTTAGACTATAGTTTTATGCTAATTATTTATTCACTGTTTATGCTGGGTAACACTTTATTGGGGCTCGGAGGGCTTATTGGGCTTCAAAATTCTTTCCCAGTAACTTTGTTTGATATGAGGCCTGCATACAGAGTTAGGTTCCCAGGGCCGCTATTCCATCTCTTACACTGTTGTGATAAATCTTAAGGAACACCTAGCGGTTCATCTGTACTTCCACTTCCATCCTTTCTACAAGTTTTTGTTAATGTTGAAATGTTCTTTTTTAGCTTTCTTTCAAGTTGGAGAGAATTGTTTTTAAATTAATACTTTCCCTCTTTTCTTTTCTTATAGATCCTTTTCATTCCCTTTCAAACTTTTAGTAATATATTCATAAATTTTCAGAAATGCTCGTACGACCAAAATATCTTAAAACGGAAGATTATATTTCTCAGCTTTCTGAAGAATTTCTTGAAATTGGTTGCGTTAATAATCTATAATATAACCCATCGTCACGTTACCTGCCGCTGGACTCAAGTCAATACCAGATGATTGTACTTAAGATTTCCCAATCTACAACAATTGGCGTAAGATGACAAGACTTGGGATAAGTGAAGAAGGCTTGTTAGTCCGTGCAAGACACCTTTTACATATGACATCAAACCCCCTTAAATATATATATGTCGTACCTAGTAGTCAGAACGCACTTCTCAGCCTACTATGCAAGGCCCGATTTGCCTAATAAGCCAAGTTTTCACGAATTAATGTTTTTTCGACTACCAAACCTACCTAACCTAACCTAACTTTTTCGGCTACCTAACCTAACCTAACCTATAAAGATAGGTTAGGTTAGGTAGGGTTGGTTAGGTTCGGTCATATATCTACGTTAATTTTAACTCCAATAAAAAAAATTGACCTCATACATAATGAAATGGGGAGCTTTATCATTTCATAAGAAAAAAATTAGAGAAAATATTTAATTCAGTAAAACTTGGCTTATTAGGCAAATCGGGCCTTGCATAGTAGGCTGAGAAGTGCGTTCTGGCTACTAGGTACGATATATATTTATATACATATATATATATATATATATATATATATATATATATATATATATATATATATATATATATATATACACACACACACACATACCTAATAACCAGTTGTGTACACAACTATATTCTACCCACTTCAAGACTCCGCACCAATATAGAAGCATCAAGAAATATGGGCCAATAGGCCCTTTGCAGTTATTTCCACTCTTTGCTTTAACTTACAAAATATTATATCCATTGTTTCGTGTTCTGTCTTGTGTTGAAAGTTTGTTTTCACCTCATCCAAAACTGTTGTAACATATCACCTCACCCAAATGCAGGTATAAAATCGAAGATGCTTAAGCTCTGTTCAGTTATAGTTGTGTGTGTGTAAATTAAAGTCTTTGAAAATGTAATAAGTTTTACGAAACGCGCTCAAGTGTCGCGTCAGACTAGAAATAAAAATGAATTTTGGAGAATTGAGTTTTCAGTTACCATCAACAGTGAAAAAAATATAAGAAACATTGAGAAAATTCGTGTTAGAATTATTAATCTTACTTTTTCGATCATATTTAATAATATATATATATATATATATATATATATATATATATATATATATATATATATATATATATATATATTATTATTATTATTATTCACTTGTTTAGGGCTTGTATACCTCTGACTAGTACACTAGCATCTTGGTTTAATTGGAACAGGAGTTCTCCAATGGTCATCTTCGTTTGAGGTGAAGAGAAATAAATAAATAACTGTAGCATGTATTACACTTATTATAAAATTTACACAACGTTTCGAACCTACTTGGTTAATTCTCAAGTGATAAGAAAATGCAGGGCGTGTTATATTTATACCATTAATGGGTCAGGTGAAAACTAGTAGACCTGTACAAATGGGTCAAGAATAAGGCATGACGTGGGGAAAAAGTAAGGCATAAAAGAAGAAGACGAAAATAGGGGATGAAGCACATACAAAGATTAATCAGATGTAGTGTGCGTAGCATGTTGAACAGTGTCTTCTATTTTGGCATCTTCATGTTCCGTTCTTCATCTTACTCTCATGGTGAGTAGACTGAATATTTCCGTAATTTGGGTATTTATGGTAGGTTGTTCCATTTTTATGTGGATTGCTTTAAGAATTTGTTATATTCATACATATTGGGTTTTGTCTATTATACAAGTGTTTTTATTCGACATTTCTATTGTTAAGGTGATGTCATGGGCTTGTCTCATGTGATTTTTGGGGGGCACCTGATTGAAGATGACAGGTCAAATGCCTCGTCAGTTTGGTCGACGTGATACGTATGTACTTAGATTGAAGGCTACGTCCTTCGTGGGGGCAAGTGTACCTATATACCACGTTTGACTGCTGTAAAGTGTTTGCCGTCGACTTCGGGCTGTTTTTAATAATGAGTTCGGTAGTCTTTGTTTTATAGAATATGATTAGGTCTACGTTTTAGGTAGAAGTTATGATTTTTACTCCTTTACGGATTATTTCTTTCATTATTCGTTCTTCTTTTTTATGTTCACTGTCCATGGTGGATTTATAATATAATTGTATTGGAGATGTTGTGGTTTCTGTTCTAGGTTCAGGATTGAGCCATCGATTCAGGTGTCATCTTATTGTAGTTTATATTTCTGGGTTGCTATATCCATTGTTTACCAACACCTGGGGTTTTCTTTCAAACTCTCTACTCACGTTGCTCCATTCAGAGCAGTGGGTAAGGGCTCAACGAATATAAGCATTGAGAACACTGGCTTTGTATCTTTGGGGGTACTCACTCGTACGTTTAGGCATAATCCTATGTTTGTAGGCTTAGTATATACGCTGGTGCTCAGAGAGGCGCCTGTTTTTGTTATTATAGTGCATCCTGTTTAGGGCAGTCTGTATAGGGCAGACTGTTATTTTCACAATTTTCATGGGTAAAACAGAGTACTGACTCTCTCTCTAGATGGCTTTTTAGATCAATTAGTTCATCTGGGTCTTTTACTATGACGAATATGTCAGCTACATAACGGCAGTATACCATTGTTTTTTTCCTACTACTAAAGACTATCTTCGATGGTTCCCATGTAAACATTTGCAAATAACTCTCGTAAGAGGGAACCCATTGCTACTCCGTCTATTTGTAGATACAAGTTACCTTGCGGACTGATGAAAGGAGCTTCCTTTGTACATGCCTCTAGAAGACTCTTCAAGTGTGGCTCGGGTATGTCTAATTTGGGGGTGCTCTCGTCTCTGTATACTCTGTCCAGTATCATTCCTATGGTTGTGTCGACTGGGACGTTGGTAAATAGAGACTCGACGTCCAGTGAAGCAGTAATTCCATCGGCTTTGTAGTTTTGATTATTTCTAGGAAATCTGCTGATGATTGTAGACTACAGTTGCTTGGAGTGTATGGAGTTAATAGTTCGTTAAGCCTTTTTGCCAGGTGATACGTTGGAGTTGGTATTTGGCTGATTATTGGGCGTAATGGGTTACCTGGCTTGTTTGTCTTTACATTGTCATAGGCATATTCAAAGCCATAGACGCCTTGGAGCTTGGTACAATGAACGCCGTCTCTCTTTGCGTTGATTGCAGTAATAGTTTTGTTCACTTTGCCTTTAGGCCTTCCACCGGGTTCCTCGTGATTCGTTGAAATATAGTGTCATCACTGAGGATGTCGCTAATTTTACTCATATATTCTTGAGTAGGGATCAACACCTCCTCACTACTGCGTCAGTGTGAAGTGTGCTACTGCGTCAGTGTGAAGTGTGCTACTGCGTCAGTGTGAAGTGTGCTACTGCGTCAGTGTGAAGTGCGCTACTGCGTCAGTGTGAAGTGTGCTACTGCGTCAGTGTGAAGTGTGCTACTGCGTCAGTGTGAAGTGCGCTACTGCGTCAGTGTGAAGTGTGCTACTGCGTCAGTGTGAAGTGTGCTACTGCGTCAGTGTGAAGTGTGCTACTGCGTCAGTGTGAAGTGTGCTACTGCGTCAGTGTGAAGTGTGCTACTGCGTCAGTGTGAAGTGCGCTACTGCGTCAGTGTGAAGTGTGCTACTGCGTCAGTGTGAAGTGTGCTACTGCATCAGTGTGAAGTGTGCTACTGCGTCAGTGTGAAGTGTGCTACTGCGTCAGTGTGAAGTGTGCTACTGCGTCAGTGTGAAGTGTGCTACTGCGTCAGTGTGAAGTGTGCTACTGCGTCAGTGTGAAGTGTGCTACTGCGTCAGTGTGAAGTGTGTTACTGTGTCAGTGTGAAGTGTGCTACTGCGTCAGTGTGAAGTGTGCTACTGCGTCAGTGTGAAGTGTGCTACTGCGTCAGTGTGAAGTGTGCTACTGCGTCAGTGTGTTACTGTGTCAGTGTGAAGTGTGCTACTGCGGCAGTGTAACGTGTGCTACTGTGTCAGTGTGAGGCGTGCTACTGTGCCAGTGTGAGGTGTACTCACCTAGTTGTGCTTGCGGGGATTGAGCTCTGGTTCTTTGGTCCCGCCTCTCAACTGTTAATCAACTGGTGTACAGATTCCTGAGCCTACTGGGCTCTATCATATCTCCACTTAAAGCTGTGTATGGAGTCAGCCTCCACCACGTCACTGCCTAATGCGTTCCACTTGTAACCTACTCTGATGCTGAAAAAGTTCTTTCTAATGTCCCTGTGGCTCATATGGGTACTCAGTTTATCCTTATCTACCCTGTCAATTCCTCTGAGAATTTTGTAAGTTGTGATCATGTCTCCCGTTACTCTTCTGTCTTCCAGTGTCGTGAGGTGCATTTCCCGCAGCCTTTCCTCGGAACTCATGCCTCTTAGTTCTGGGACTTGCCTAGTGGCATACCTCTGAACTTTTTCAAGCTTAGCCTTGTGCTTGACAAGTTACGGGCTCCATGCTGGGGCCGCACTCTCTAGGATATGTCTTATATTTGTGGTATACAAGGTTCTGAATAATTCCTTACACAGGTTCCTGAAGGCAGTTCTGCTGGTAGTCATCCTCGCATATATATATATATATATATATATATATATATATATATATATATATATATATATATATATATATATATATATATATATATTAGTATATTTTGGTAGCAGTCTTTCCTGTAGACATATTTTATTAAATATGACCGAAAAAGTAAGATTAATAATTCTAACACGAATTTTCTCAATCTTTCGTACATTATGCTTCACTGTTGGAGGTAAATCAAAAATCACTTCTCCAAAATTCATTTTTATTTCTAGTCTGACGCGACACGGGCGCGTTTCGTAAAACTTATTACATTTTCAAAGACTTCACAAATACACAACTGATTAGAACTTGCGTTTCCCTGATTTTATATCTACATTTGAGTGAGGTGGGAAGGGTGATGTGGCATTACATTTGAGTAAGGTGGGAAGGATGATGTGGCATTAGAGGATATTAATAGGGTATTAAAAGTATCAACACAAGACAGAACACGAAACAATGGATATTGAATAGAAGTGTTTGTAGAAAGCCTATTGGTCCATATTTCTTGATGCTTCTATATTGGAGCGGAGTCTTGAGGTGGGTAGAATATAGTTGTGCAATAATTGGCTGTTGATTGCTGGTGTTGACTTCTTGATGTGTAGTGCCTCGCAAACGTCGAGCCGCCTGCTATCGCTGTATCTATCGATGATTTCTGTGTTGTTTACTAGGATTTCTCTGGCGATGGTTTGGTTATGGGAAGAGATTATATGTTCCTTAATGGAGCCCTCCATTAAGGGCTCCATTAAGGAACATATAATCTCTTCCCATAACCAAACCATCGCCAGAGAAATCCTAGTAAACAACACAGAAATCATCGATAGATACAGCGATAGCAGGCGGCTCGACGTTTGCGAGGCACTACACATCAAGAAGTCAACACCAGCAATCAACAGCCAATTATTGCACAACTATATTCTACCCACCTCAAGACTCCGCTCCAATATAGAAGCATCAAGAAATATGGACCAATAGGCTTTCTACAAACACTTCTATTCAATATCCATTGTTTCGTGTTCTGTCTTGTGTTGATACTTTTAATACCCTATTAATATCCTCTAATGCCACATCATCCTTCCCACCTTACTCAAATGTAATGCCACATCACCCTTCCCACCTCACTCAAATGTAGATATAAAATCAGGGAAACGCAAGTTCTAATCAGTTGTGTATTTGTGAAGTCTTTGAAAATGTAATAAGTTTTACGAAACGCGCCCGTGTCGCGTCAGACTAGAAATAAAAATGAATTTTGGAGAAGTGATTTTTGATTTACCTCCAACAGTGAAGCATAATGTACGAAAGATTGAGAAAATTCGTGTTAGAATTATTAATCTTACTTTTTCGGTCATATTTAATAAAATATATATATATATATATATATATATATATATATGTCGTACCTAGTAGCCAGAACGCACTTCTCGGCCTACTATGCAAGGCCCGATTTGCCTAATAAGCCAAATTTTCCTGAATTAATATATTTTCTCTAACTTTTTTCTTATAAAATGATAAAGCTCCCCATTTCATTACGTATGAGGTCAATTTTTTTTATTGGAGTTAAAATTAACGTCGATATATGACCGAACCTAACCAACCCTACCTAACCTAACCTAACCTACCTTTATAGGTTAGGTTAGGTTAGGTAGCCGAAAAAGTTTAGTTAGGTTAGGTTAGGTAGGTTAGGTAGTCGAAAAACAATTAATTAATGAAAAGTTGGCTTATTAGGCAAATCGGGCCTTGCATAGTAGGCATAGAAGTGCGTTCTGGCTACTAGGTACGACATATATATATATATATATATATATATATATATATATATATATATATATATATATATATATATATATATATATATATATATTAGTATATTTTGGTAGCAGTCTTTCTTGTAGACATATATTATTAAATATGACCGAAAAAGTAAGATTAATAATTCTAACACGAATTTTCTCAATCTTTCGTACATTTCTTTTCACTGTTGGAGGTAATTCAAAAATCAATTCTCCAAAATTCATTTATATTTCTAGTCTGACGCGACACGAGCGCGTTTCGTAAAACTTATTACATTTTCAAAGACTTTAGTTTACAAATACACAACTGAATAGAACTTACACATCTCCGATTTTTGTTTATATCTACATTTGAGTGAGGTGGATGGGATGAGGTGGCATTAATAGGGTATTAATTTCATCAACACAAGACAGAACAAGAGGTGGCATTAATAGGGTATTAATTTCATCAACACAAGACAGAACACGAAACAATGGGTATTGAAATGGAAGTGATTGTAGAAAGCCTATTGGTCCATATCCCCCGAGCTCAAAGCGGCAGCTAAAAGCCTTCGTGAGAACAAGGAGATAGTTGTCAGGAGAGGTGACAAGTCGCCAATATATGTCATTCTTAAAAAAGACGAATATCTGGCGAAAATGAACCTCATACTCTGACCAAACTAAGTTCCAAAGGGTAACGAAGGACACTACAGCCGAATTGAAAGCAAAGGTCAACAAACTGATCGAAACTGTGAACGCCAAGAAATCCGGACTCCACCTGCCAAAGATCATTGGGGAATATAAACCTGGATATGCGTATGGAAATGTCAAGACGCACAAGCCTGGAAACCCACTTCGGCCAATCATTAGCCAGATACCCACACCCACGGACAGACTGGCGAAGCGACTCAACGGCCTGCTGACTCCTTATGTTCCTTGCGCCTTCAGCCTGAAGACTCCAAAGGAATTTGTTGACTTACTGCGGGGCACACGGGCCACAGGGATAAGAGCCTCGTTGGACGTAGAATCGCTGTTTACCAACGTACCTGTGGACAAGACAATCGGGATGATAGCCGACAGAGTGTATCGTGATCCAGCCTGTACTCCTCTTGACATACCCGAAAATATTCTAAGGAAACTACTCCAAGCTTGTACTAAAGAGGCACCCTTCTTGAGCCCGGATGGGCACATGTATAAGCAAGTAGATGGGGTCGCCATGGGTTCTCCCCTAGGTGTCCTGTTTGCAAACTTCTACATGGGTACCATCGAGCAAAAAGTCTTAGTCGACATGAACTTGAAACCGGCCATATACTGCAGGTATGTTGACGACATTTTTACACAGGTACCTGATGTCAGACATCTGCAGGAGCTAAAGGAGGCATTTGAGCAGAGTTCCGTGCTGCGTTTCACTTACGAGATGGAAAAGGATGGGAAGCTGCCCTTTCTAGATGTAACAGTCATGGAAAAGAGCGGAGGTTTCCACACTGCAGTCTACACTAAGGAAACGAACATAGGAATGTGCCTAAATGCCAACAGCGACTGCCCAGACAGGTACAAGAGGAGTGTTGTTAATGCATATGTCGACCGTGCTCTAAGCCACAGCTCAGAATGGAAGCAAGTCGACGAAGAACTCTGTAGGGTAAGGCAGGTCCTAGTCAACAACGGCTTCTCCAATGGTTTCGTCGAAGACATCATAAGAAGGAAAGTGAAACACCATGCAACCTCTGAAGAGACAACTAACACAACACCTATACCCCCTATTAGACTATTTTACAGGAACTTCTTTTCCACAGCTCATAAAACAGAGGAAAGGGTCCTGAAAGATATTGTTAATAGAAACGTTATCCCTACAGACAAAAATCAGAGGATACAACTGACGATTTACTATAAAACCAGAAAAACGGCCAGCCTACTCATGAGAAACTCTCCAGACACAAAGCAGAACACTTTAAAAGAGACCAACGTCGTCTATGCCTTCAAATGCCCACTTGGGGACTGTAAGCTCCAAAAAACCCAGTATATAGGCAAGACAACAACATCTCTTTCTAGGCGTTTAACGATGCATAAACAACAGGGCTCCATTAAGGAACATATAATCTCTTCCCACAACCAAACCATCGCCAGAGAAATCCTAGTAAACAATACAGAAATCATCGATAGATACAGCGATAGCAGGCGGCTTGACGTTTGCGAGGCACTACACATTAAGAAGTCAACACCAGCAATCAACAGCCAATTAATGCACAACTATATTCTACCCACCTCAAGACTCCGCTCCAATATAGAAGCATCAAGAAATATGGACCAATAGGCTTTCTACAATCACTTCCATTTCAATACCCATTGTTTCGTGTTCTGTCTTGTGTTGATGAAATTAATACCCTATTAATGCCACCTCTTGTTCTGTCTTGTGTTGATGAAATTAATACCCTATTAATGCCACCTCACCCCATCCACCTCACTCAAATGTAGATATAAACAAAAATCGGAGATGTGTAACTTCTATTCAGTTTTGTATTTGTAAACTAAAGTCTTTGAAAATGTAATAAGTTTTACGAAACGCGCTCATGTCGCGTCAGACTAGAAATAAAAATGAATTTTGGAGAATTGATTTTTGAATTACCTCCAACAGTGAAAAGAAATGTACGAAAGATTGAGAAAATTCATGTTTGAATTATTAATCTTACTTTTTCGGTCATATTTAATAATATATATATTGTTGGGGTTTACCGGTGAGCAACCGTAATCAGCACTAATCCTGGCAAGGTCGCCAATGTTGGGGTTTACCTTTTACTCTTACTCTGGGTGAGCAACCATTACGCTCAACGTCACTCACCGTAGCCCTGCGGGTCTTCACTCTAATCCTCTCGGCGCAACTACATGCCAGGAGAGTATCCCAGTCAATCCCAACCGGCCTCTGATTGAGGAGGAGTGGGAACACAACTCGTTCACTTAACCGTTATGTGCCCGCCCCAACAATAGGGCTTTACTATTAACCACAAGGTCGCCAACTGGTGTTTTCGGTGTCCAGTAACACGTCAGTGGACTGGTTGAATTTGTGGTATCCTTGGCAAGGTCACACTCAATAGATCGGGAATCAGGCAGGTACTTACTTTTATCACTCTTTGCTTTCAAGTATAATATAGCCACAAGATAAATGGAGGGGATGATATAAACACAAAAGTATTTTGTATTTTACTTAAAATTCATTCAAAGATGTCACAAGGTCATATCAATAAACAATCAACTGATCCAGGCGGGAGTCGGTCGTTCCCACGTATATTATGCACTCACTACGGTGGCAACACTCCCCCTCTCATCAATGTCACGATCAGCTGAGCGCCCCCCTTTCCGCGCAAAAGTTTATTGCTTGTTTCTCTAGCGGCACGCGCGCTGTTTCTTTAAGTTCTCAAAGAACACTAGAAGTTCGCACACTCGATATTTGCAACAATAGCACGTATTATTTCGCTACACTGTACTTGGGCTCAAACAATCGTTTCTATAATAAATGCGACAAAAATTCACTGTAATGGTTTTATACACTTCCCTTCATTTCAATGATATCTTACGAAGTATTTGACACTGGAGTTCTAAGTACTTCCTTTCGTGGGCGATAACACAATAAATCACTGCACTCGCAAATGGTTATTCAATGCACGAACATAGACATATATATTATAGATAAATCAGACATCAATAAATGGAAAATAAATAGTTACTGGGCACATAGCCTAACTTCCAAATACTGGCATGATATTATATATAATTTCTCACTATATGTTCACGTCAAAGTCTCATGAAAGACATTCTCAACACATTAAATTCCTCACTTATTCCGGGTGCCTGTACACACCAATAATAATATATATAAGTATCGTGAGTACTCTTGATAGTACTATTCTGCACACTGGTGCCTTACTGTGACATTGGTGAGCCTTGCTCACGACATACAAAATCCTCAGGCTAAATAATATAGCTGACTAAAGGGGAATTGGAAGGGAAACTAGAAACACCTACTTCCACCTATCCTCCGATGAGAGTTGAGTTGTAGCTCCTGGTCCTCGTGTCGGGAACGCCCCCACACACACGTAGTCGTGTCCTCCAGGAACCCACTCGCTGTCCCACCGTTTAGCGCGTCGTCTCCGTGCCTTCTTCCCTGCAGGTCCGTGCTCCTCCTCGATTTCTTGTAGGGTTGGAGTCGGTCTCCTCGCCGTCGACTTCTCCCAGATACGGCTGCCCGCCTACTTCTCGGCTGCAGTCGTCCGGATTCCCAACTAGTCCTCGTCTTCCTCTGCTACCCAGTGGCTCTGGTCAGCCACTACGCCGTCACGAATGGGTGAACTGCCTCAGACGTCGCCTACGTCACTGTACAGACTTCACTTCTTCTTGCACAGTACCTGTCCTGGAGCACTTGTTGCTCAACAACCGTCGATTCCCTCTCTGGTTCAACACATGAACTAAGGAAGACCTCACAGAGTACTGGCAGACTTCAGGTGACGCGTAAATTCCACGGGAGCGGGAAACAACTGTCAAACTGACAGGACCAATCGTCGCACGTCCAACCTCCTTGACGTGTCGTGTCTGACTGATGGCGCCAACACGGCGCGCTGCCCGGACCCCCTTCCTTCGTGACGTCACTTTCGCCACGGGAGGTTTTCATTGGCTCCCGGTGCCACATTGCTGTCGGTGACCAATCCGGTGTCACTGACGTCACACCGTTTTGGCGGGGAAACAGGAGAGCCAGCGCCATCTTGGCTTCCTAAAGGGCCTAAACCACAGGCCAAAATATCATTGTTTCACAAATTTCTCGGCACTCCGAGCACACTCCTTCCTCCCACATATATCAAATTGATGCCTGCGACGTAGAGAACGCTTGGGTAAAGTGGACATGACTCTTACTGCAGGCGTGGGAGAAATATAAGGGGGGAAACACCGTCACAATATATATATATATATATATATATATATATATATTAATGCACAGACTACCCTATTCCAGTAGCTGAAGTTTATAATGCCTGCGAACGCTTGCGCGTTCATGCAGCCTTCATGAGTCCCACCAGGGGACTCTTTGACCCGGCCAGGATTCGAACCCATGCCGTCCAGGATCACCCTTAAACGTACACAGTACCGTGACACAGCTTAGTTAATAAGCACCATGACTGACCAATCCTTATAGACGATCATTGGTGCGGTGGTCACGGTGCTGCGTACGTTTAGGGGTGATCCTGGATGGCATGGGTTCGAATCCTGGCCGGGTCAAAGAGTTCTTAGTGATATATATATATATATATATATATATATATATATATATATATATATATATATATATATATATATATATATATATATATATATATATATATATGACAATGTCAGACCACGGAGGAAAATGAAACAGGAATTTCCTTAAGTACTTTCGTATATTAAATACATCTTCAGAAGGAATGATTAATATACGAAAGTACTTAAGGAAATTCCTGTTTCATTTTCCTCCGTGGTCTGACATTGTCACATTCTTAATCACGTGTTTATTTTCGTGATATACACATATATATATATATATATTGGTGTATACTGGCAGCAGGTTTTCTTTCAAACATGTTTCATTGAATATGACCGCATATTCTGTATTTATTATTTTCTGGTTTAGGGCTTCTATCCCTCTAACTATTTTCTTAGCATCAGGGCTTAATTGAAATAGGAGTTCTCCAAAACTCATTTTCGTACTTTTAAGGTGAAGAAAAGAAGTGATTTACTATAGAGATTATTACACTTATTTGTATAATTTGCACGACGTTTCGAACCTCCATGGTTCATTCTCAAGTGAACAGATCTTACAATACTAGTTGATTTTATACCCGCATTAGGTCAGGTGATAATACAATGAAGGTGAAAACATGGGGGGATACATAAGGGATAAACATAGGGGCTGCAGAAGGCTTATTGGCCCATAAGAATAGAGCGACCTACCATGAACACCCAAATCACGGTACTATTTACTCTACCCACCATGAGAGTAAGGACAAGACAAGAACATATCGATGCCAACACAGAAGACAATGTCCAACATAACAGGCCAATTACACTGGATTAATCTTTGTGTTTGGATAGGAGATGCCTCGTATGGGCCAATAAGCCTTCTGCAGCCCCTATGTTTATCCCTTATGTATCCCCCCCATGTTTTCACCTTCATTGTATTATCACCTGACCTAATGCGGGTATAAAATCAACTAGTATTGTAAGATCTGTTCACTTGAGAATGAACCATGGAGGTTCGAAACGTCGTGCAAATTATACAAATAAGTGTAATACACTCTATAGTAAATCACTTCTTTTCTTCACCTTAAAAGTACGAAAATGAGTTTTGGAGAACTCCTATTTTAATTAAGCCCTGATGCTAAGAAAATAGTTAGAGGGATAGAAGCCCTAAACCAGAAAATAATAAATACAGAATATGCGGTCATATTCAATGAAACATATATATATATATATATATATATATATATATATATATATATATATATATATATATATATATATATATATATATATATGCAGAATAACCACATATGAAAAATAGAAAATGCTTAACGCGTTTTCGGCTAATTCGCCTTCATCAGAGGAAAGTAGAATTGATTCTACTTTGCTCTGATGAAGGCGAATTAGCCGAAAACGCGTTAAGCATTTTCTATTTTTCATATGTGGTTATTCTGCATACTTGGATCAGTGTTTTTGTGATCATTGTTGCATATATATATATATATATATATATATATATATATATATATATATATATATATATATATATATATATATATATATATATATATATATATATATAATATATATATACATACATACATACATACAAATGGGACACGAATAAAAGAAAGGGTAAGGCGTAATAGAAAAAAAATGCGAAAATAAGGGACGAAGCAGCAGATACAAAGCTTAATCATGTGTAATAGGCCGAGTATTTTGAAGAATGTCTTCTATGTTGGCATCTTCATGTTATGGTCTTGTTTTTACTCTCATGGATGGTAGAGTGAATAGTTCCGTTATAAATACCCAAATAACTAAACTATTCTCTCTAAACTAGTGGGTAAGGTTTACTATTAGCTATGGGAAGGGAAAGCTCTCAGCCTGCTAACAGGAGTTAACAGTCGTCTGTTCCTGATACTCATCTGTGTAAAAAACAAATCCTATTTTAAGTGAATTTGTTCATCTTCATTCGTAGTCGAAAATAAAGTTATTTAACAGCCAATGACTAAGCGTGTATGGATGTGAATTATGTGACCTTCAAAAATTTTAATCTTTGTAAGTTGAATTGTGAATGAGGGAAATGATGAAAACGAATCTTTGATATTCATCCCCGAAGCAGTCATTGCACTCTTATATCAATCAGGCTTGATGTCCACACCCACACTTGAAGAAATAGTTCACAAACGAATTATATCCTTTTGTCTCAAGGGAAGCACCCATCAATCAAACTCAATCAATCAATTTGTCAGGCACTCACTTGTCACTGGCCACTCCAACTTTTCAAGAAACATGAAGTTGCTTGTCAGGATATACTACTTAAAGAATTATAGACATATATGATGGTCCAGTACGTATACTGGATAGAATACAACAACTTTTGAGCAGAGAAAGTTCGACGACTCCCAGGTGGATAAGTCGAATTTTGAAAGATCTACTGTCATTGAGAGATTACTAACTGACAGGCATCTTGAGACCTATTGAAGGAAGAGCTAAGTTGCATGTATGTGTGTGTGTTGGGAGTGATTTTGATCCGGGATAGTCCGAGAATATATTGACTGGGAGTTCTGAGGGTGTTATTATTTGGTTTAATTCATTCAATGATTAGTCTATAATAGTTTTTTAACATTTCATTCTTATCGTCAGATATTCACGTAATATTGTTATCATGTTTTTCTCTTTAATAAATAATTTACTGTAAACGTTTGTTAACTAACTTAACTATTAACACACATTTATTAATAAAGTATTGAGTTGAATTGAATCATAGATATTTACTCATAGAAGCAAAACTTCTTCAAAATTCAAATTGATATTATGAACTAAAAAAGTTTGGCGAATGAAAAATATTTTGTTACAATATTCAAGTGAACAAAAACAGACCCTAACCCCTTCCTGGTTAAGGAACCAGCAAGCGGAAGTCTACCCAGAAAACCTCCAGGTAGACAAGGGCTGGAGTTAGGGCCAGCACCATGCTGGGAGGACGACCAGTCGACGTGTTGACTCTGAAATATGAAGCCCTGCGTCATCTATTTATGAAGGCGTTGAGTTAGTGTTAGAGTTAAGTGGCCATTCGTGTGCAAGGTAAACAGGAGAGGTGCCAAGCGAATCACCTGCGGAACACCCAACTGACTGTGATACAGGACTCCCGGGCGTCTCAACCACCAAGTTATTCACCATTTGGGACAAGTACGGAATTAAAAGAATCTTTGCTAGGTGTGTCACGTAGTCTTATGGGCTGCGTAGATGGCTCATAATCGCAGATACCATATACATTTTATACGACGTATATATATATTCCAGGTGGTTCCGAGATGCCTAACAGGCGGTGGAAAAGGTGCTATGCGACCATCAATAATATGTTGGTCAGGGATATATGGTGATGGAGAGATACCTGTAGATTCTCATCTATGAGTTAATTACTTGATATTTTTAATCACTTAAAAAGTTAATACCAAGTGATTCAGTGACATCAAATGATTTAAAAAAATACAGTGGACCTCAAAGATACAAGAGGGCTCAAAGATTCAAGAGAGCTCAGTTATACAAGAGGGCACAATGATACAAGATGGCTCAATAATACAAGGCTCAACATTAAATAATTCAACTTCCACAGAAATATCCACCGCTGAAGCTTACAAGATGTTTACATAATCACCATGTGACGGTGTCTGAAAAACACGACTTCCAACTACAAAACCATTTCTGGGTGTAGAATAAAAAGGAGGACAAGCACGAGACACCAAGAAGTCATAAGTACTACAATGAACAGTTCATAAAGCTTTGTATTTAGATTTATCAAACCAAAATCAGAGAGAAGTCTGGCTCAGCGAACAAACTGAGGCAGGTCAGAAAATTGATTATCATTAAACTGATTAAAATACTCGGTGGTATTTTAAATAACTACATCAGACCAATCTTGGTGTGTGCAGCTCCAGCATGGAGACCATGTCTAGTCAAATATAAGAGTAAACTGGAAAAGGTTTAAGGGTTTGCCACCAGACTAGTACCCGAACTGAGAGTTAAGAGCTACGAGGAGAGACTACGGGAATTAATCCTCACGTCGCTGGAAGACAGAAGAGTTAGAGCGGACATGATCACCACATACAAGATTATCGAAGGAATTCATAGGGTAGATAAAGACAGGCTACTTAAAACAAGAGGCACACGCACTACGAGATACAGATGGAAACTGAGTGCTCATATGAGCCACAGAAATATTAGAAAGAACATTTTTAGTGTTAGAATAGTTGACAAATGGAATGCATTAGGAACTGAGGTGGTGGAGGCAGACTCCATACACAATTTCAGGTGTAGATATGATAGAGTCTATTAGGCTCAGAAACCTGTACATCAGTTGATTGACAGTTGAGAGGCGGGACCAAAGATCCGGAGCTCAACCCCAGCAACCGCAACTAGGTGAGTACAACTCGGTGAGTACACACCTGTGCATGCTTCGGGGGCAATGAGGGGGTTATCTTAAGGTTATCTTGAGATGATTTCGGGGCTTAGTGTCCCTGCGGCCCGGTCTTCGACCAGGCCTCCACCCCCAGGAAGCAGCCCGTGACAGCAGACTAACACCCAGGTACCTATTTTACTGCTAGGTAACAGGGGCATAGGGTGAAAGAAACTCTGCCCATAGTTTCTCGCCGGCGCCCGGGATCGAACCCGGGACCACAGGATCACAAGCCCAGTGTGCTGTCTGCTCGGCCGACCGGCTCCCTTAGACTGGGGGACTTCTGCCGCTGAGTGGACAGCACTTGGGGGTCGTAGTCCTAATGGCCCGGGTTCGATTCCAAGCGGAGGCGGAAACAAATTAGCAGTTTCTTTCACCCTGACGATCTGTTCACCTACCTGTAAAGAGGTACCTGGGGGTTAGACAGCTGCTACGGGGTGCTTCCTTGGGATGAGAGTGTGTGTGTGTGTGTGTGTGTGTGTGTGTGTGTGTGTGTGTGTGTGTGTGTGTGTGTGTGTGTGTGCGCGTGTGTGTGTGTGTGTGTTTGTGTGTGTGTGTGTTTGTGTGTGTGTGTGTTTGTGTGTGTGTGTGTTTGTGTGTGTGTGTGTGTGTGTGTGTGTGTGTGTGTGTGTGTGTGTGTGTGTGTGTGTGTGTGTGTGTGTTTGTGTGTGTGTGTGTGTGTGAGTATGTGTGTGTGTATTTACTATTTTTACTATTTACTATTTGTGTCTGCAGAATCAAACTATGAGCTACGAGGAGAGACTACGGGAATTAAACCTCACTTCGCTGGAAGACAGAAGAGTTAGGAGGGACATGATCACCACATTCAAGATTCTGAAGGGAATTGAAAAGGTAGATAAAGACAGTCTATTTAACACTAGGTTAACACTCACAAGGGGAACACTCACAAGGGGACACAGGTGGAAACTGAGTGCCCCAATTGAGCCACAGAGATATTAGAAAGAACTTTTTTAGTGTCAGAGTGGTTGACAAATGGAATGCATTAGGAAGCGATGTGGTGGAGGCTGACACCCACACAAACACACACACACACACACACACACACACACACACACACTCTCTCTCTCTCTCTCTCTCTCTCTCTCTCTCTCTCTCTCTCAGGAGAGAGAGAGAGCGGTTTCCTCTCAGGAAGCAGCTAGATGTACTAGCCGGCTAATAGGGAGAAAAAGAGCAGTAGTAGTAGCTGGCATTAAAGAGCAAACAGGGACGAGCCCAAAGGAGCAGAGAGACAAGGACAAAAACATAGTCACCGAGATCCTTAAAGAGGTAAAGATGGAGGAAACGGACCAAAATGTTGAAAAGGTTTTCAGGCTTGGAAAGTACAACAAGGACAGAGACCAAATGATAAAGGTGGTATTCATGAGCAAAATCAGGAAAGAGGAACTATTTGCAAGGAAGTGCTGTCTAGCAAATGTACAGAAGTTCAAAAAAGTATTCCTGCAGAGTGATATGACAAGGGAAGAGAGAAAGCAGGCAGCAGATGCAAGAAAGGAGCGCAGGGAGAGAGAAAGGAATCAGAGAACCACAACCCCGAACCCTACAATCCCAGAGGGGAATGGGGAGCCCTCCTCAAACAGTGCAACAGCCACAGGGAGTGTGGCACCACCCCCACATTCTACCCAACAGACACCCAACCTGCCCTATCCCCTGTCAGCCCCCACTAAGTACCCACCAGGGGCACCCTCCCCCCACCCACCCCCCTCCTCCCACTCACCCCTCTCCCCAGGACCTCCCTTCTCCCCCATCCCCCAAGCCCTCCCTTCTCCCACATGCCCTCCCGTCTCTCCCACCCCCAAGACCTCCGTTCTGCCCCGCCCCCCTAAGCCCCCCACTCTCGACCCACCCAGCCTAAGTCTTCCCCTCTCCCCTAAACCCTCCCCTCTTCCTCACCCACCTCAGCCCTCCTATTTCCCCCACGCCCCCCAAGCCCTCCACCCTTTTCTCCCCCCCCAAGCCCCCCCATCTTCCCAATCCCCCAAAGCCTCTTCTCCCCCCATGCCTCCCTAACCCTCCCTCTCTCACCCCCCCCCAATCCTCCCCCTCTCACTCTCCCCCCCAACCCTCTCCCTCTCCCCCCCTACCCTCCCCCTTTTACCCACCCCCCTTACCCTCCCCCTCTCCCACCCCCCCCTCTCCCCCACCCCCCCCTCTCCCCCACCCCCCCAAGCCCTCCCTCCTCCACCAATCTCCCCGTGCCAGGTCCCCCCAGCTCCCACTCACCCCAGATCCCAAAGGTTCCCCCCAGAGGAGAAGCAGAAGAGAGTCAGTTTCAGGGTGATGTACTCGAACATAGATGGGATCACAAGCAAGACAAGTGAACTAAGGGAAAGAGCACAAGAAGTGAACCCAGATGTAATCGGACTCACTGAAACAAAACTCTCTGGAATCATAACGAATGCCGTGTTTCCCGAGGAGTACACAGTAATAAGGAAAGAGAGGGAAGGTAGGGGAGGAGGCAGAGTGGCCCTACTCATGAGAAAGGAATGGAGTTTTAAGGAGATGGCCATCCCGGGCTGTAAGGAGTTCAGAGACTGCATAGCAGGCACCATGACAATGGGAGGACCAAGAATAGTAGTAGCAGTAATATACAACCCTCCACCAAATGACAGAAGACCCAGTCAAGAGTATGAAAGCAACAACATGGCAGTTAACACTATACTTGAGAGGGCAGCCTCTGCTGCCTGTAGAAATAGATCCCACCTGCTCATCATGGGCGACTTCAGTCACGGAAGGATTGACTGTGAGAACAAAGAACCGCATGGAGGCGAGGATACGTGGAGAGCCAAACTATTGGAGGTGGTGACAAGAAACTTTTTAACCCAGCATGTCGGAGAACCCACAAGGATGAGAGGCAATGACGAACCAGCGAGACTCGACCTAGTCTTCACTCTGAACGACTCCGACATAAGAGAAATAGGTTTTGAGGACCCAGTAGGAATGAGCGACCACAGTGTACTGATGTTTGAGTACTTGATTGAAGAAGGGTTATTGAACTCGAGGAGGGATACCGAAACCAAAAGGTTAGCATACCGAAAGGGAAACTATGAGGGGATAAGGAAATTTTTAACAGATATAGCATGGGAAACAGAGCTCAGGGGAAAGACGGCCCAAGATATGATGGATTACATCACGCAGAAGTGCAAGGACGCAGCAAACAAGTTTGTCCCAGTCCAAAAGGAAAACAGAGAAATGAAAATGAGAAACCCATGGTTTAATCAGAGATGTAGGCTAGCTAAGCAGCAAAGTAAAAGGGCATGGAGAAACTATAGGAATAACAGGACACTGGAGAGCAGAGAAAGATACCAGAATGCCAGGAATGAATATGTCAGGATGAGAAGAGAGGCAGAAAGACAATACGAAACTGACATCGCAAGCAAGGCAAAGACTCAGCCTAAATTGTTGCATAGCCTCATCAGGAGAAAAACAACAGTAAAGGAACAGGTTATGAAATTAAGGATAGGGGCGGAAGGATTCACTACAAATGACAAGGAAGTGTGTGAGGAATTGAATAAGAAATTCCAGGAGGTCTTCACCTTAGAGCAAGGAGAAATTCCAGAGGTAATTGAGGGAATAGCTAACCAGGAAGACCAAAGAGCCAAAGCTCAATCCCCGCAAGCACAATTAGGTGAGTACAATTAGGTGAGTACACACACTCACACACCGGTGGTCGGCTCCCCGGCCGGTGGCCGAGCGGACAGCACGCTATGCACTTGATCCTGTGGTCCCGGGTTCGATCCCGGGCGGCGGCGAGAAACGATAAACAGAGTTTCTTTAACCCTATGCCCCTGTTACCTAGCTGTAAATAGGTACCTGGGAGTTAGTCAGCTGTCACGGGCTGCTTCCTGGTGTGTGTGTGTGTGTGTGTGATGTGGAAACAAAATAGTAGTAGTAGAAACAGTTGATTGACAGTTGAGAGGTGGGCCGAAAGAGCAGAGCTTAACCCCCGCAAGTACAATTAGGTGAATACATCTAGGTGAATACACACACACATATACACACATAAAGAGTCAATCCAAGAGTCAATGTTCGATCCTGCAAGCACAAATAGGTGAGTACGCACACTCACGAGAGAGAGCGAGAGAGAGAGAGAGAGAGAGAGAGAGAGAGAGAGAGAGAGAGAGAGAGAGAGAGAGAGAGAGAGAGAGAGAGAGAGAGAGAGAGAGAGAGAACAAAGAAAAATGTAAAGTTTAACTCTACCCAACGAATGAAGGAGATAATGAGAACAGCAGGAATATTCAAACAGGGAGTGTGTGGTGAACATCATCTCCATTGTCCTGCTGATCAGATAAGGCTTAAAATTAGCCCAGAATAACAGACAATTACGCCCTAATAACTCAAGATTGGCAGAGAGTTTAGCGTTTATCTTCGCCCGCTTGGTCTGGCCGGAGAGAGCGACCCTGAGGAACCCACAATCCCTGAATGCCGACAGGGAAGTTCATCAGGTCGTATCAACAAAGTTCACCAGTCCGAGCTAATTTATAGAGCCGCAGCGGCATTTAAACCGAGGCAGATTGTTCCCCTGGACCGGGGCTTCGTGTCTGTTGGGTGCCCCGTGAGCGGCAGGTAAATATCACGTCCTCACGACGGCCGGGTCAGCGAGCTCTCATCTTCCGGCGATGTTCCTCCACCCCTGTGGAGGCTGTGGGAACCTCCGCTGCCCTCTGTGGACGCTGTGGGAACCCTTCAACCGTCTCCTCCCTCGCCACGACGGTCCGTCTCGTGTTCGCTATCTCTATCACATCACTACCTGCGCTCTGAACATTGTCGTCACCTTCAGTATTTAGCAGTACTTAAGTGAGGTTTCTATACATCGTTTACAGTTAATTTATTAGTAAACTGGGAGTTATCTGGATTGTTGTAAATGCAAAGTAACTATAACAGTGAATATATATATATATATATATATATATATATATATATATATATATATATATATATATATATATATATATATATATATATATATATATATATATATCGTTCACCACTGCAACAGTAACTTGTCACCACTGCAACAGTAACTTGTCACCACTGCAACAGTAACTTGTCACCACTGCAACAGTAACAGGTCACCATTGCAACAGTAACAGGTCACCATTGCAACAGTAACAGGTCACCACTGCAACAATAACAGGTCACCACTGCAACAGAAACAAGTCACTATTGCAAGAGTAACATGTCACCACTGCAACAGTAACATCTCACCACTGCAACAGTAACATGTTACCACTGCAACAGTAACATCTCACCACTGCAACAGTAACATGTTACCACTGCAACAGCATCATGTCACCTCTGCAACAGTAACATGTCACCTCTGCAACAGTAACAGGTCACCACTGCAACAGTAACAGGTCACCATTGCAACAGTAACATATCACCATTGCAACAGTAACAGGTCACCACTGCAACAGTAACAGGTCACCACTGCAACAGTAACAGGTCACCACTGCAACAGTAACATGTCACCACTGCAACAGTAACATGTCACCACTGCAACAGTAACATGTCACCACTGCAACAGTAACAGGTCACCACTGCAACAGTATCATGTCACCACTGCAACAGTAACATTTCACCACTGCAACAGTAACATATCACCACTGCAACAGTAACAGGTCACCACTGCAACAGTAACATGTCACCACTGCAACAGCATCATGTCACCTCTGCAACAGTAACAGGTCACCACTGCAACAGTAACAGGTCACCATTGCAACAGTAACATATCACCATTGCAACAGTAACAGGTCACCACTGCAACAGTAACAGGTCACCACTGCAACAGTAACATGTCACCACTGCAACAGTAACATGTCACCACTGCAACAGTAACATATCACCACTGCAACAGTAACAGGTCACCACTGCAACAGTAACAGGTCACCACTGCAACAGTAACAGGTCACCACTGCAACAGTAACATATCACCACTGCAACAGTAACAGGTCACCATTGCAACAGTAACATATCACCACTGCAACAGTAACAGGTCACCACTGCAACAGTAACAGGTCACCACTGCAACAGTAACATCTCACCACTGAAACAGTAACATGGCACCACTGCAACAGTAACATCTCACCACTGTAACAGTAACATGTCACCACTGCAACAGTAACATCTCACCACTGCAACAGTAACATATCACCACTGCAACAGTAACAGGTCACCACTGCAACAGTAACAGGTCACCATTGCAACAGTAACATATCACCACTGCAACAGTAACAGGTCACCACTGCAACAGTAACAGGTCACCACTGCAACAGTAACATCTCACCACTGCAACAGTAACATGTCACCACTGCAACAGTAACAGGTCACCACTGCAACAGTAACATGTCACCACTGCAACAGTAACAGGTCACCACTGCAACAGTAACAGGTCACCACTGCAACAGTAACATCTCACCACTGCAACAGTAACATGTCACCACTGCAACAGTAACAGGTCACCACTGCAACAGTAACAGGTCACCACTGCAACAGTAACATCTCACCACTGCAACAGTAACAGGTCACCACTGCAACAGTAACAGGTCACCACTGCAACAGTAACAGGTCACCACTGCAACAGTAACATCTCACCACTGTAACAGTAACATGTCACCACTGCAACAGTAACATCTCATCACTGCAACAGTAACATATCACCACTGCAACAGTAACAGGTCACCACTGCAACAGTAACATGTCACCACTGCAACAGTAACAGGTCACCACTGCAACAGTAACATCTCACCACTGCAACAGTAACATGTCACCACTGCAACAGTAACATCTCACCACTGCAACAGTAACATGTCACCACTGCAACAGTAACATCTCATCACTGCAACAGTAACATATCACCACTGCAACAGTAACATCTCACCACTGCAACAGTAACATGTCACCACTGCAACAGTAACATCTCACCACTGCAACAGTAACATGTCACCACTGCAACAGTAACATCTCACCACTGCAACAGTAACATGTCACCACTGCAACAGTAACATCTCACCACTGCAACAGTAACATATCACCACTGCAACAGTAACAGGTCACCACTGCAACAGTAACATGTCACCACTGCAACAGTAACATGTCACCACTGCAACAGTAACATGTCACCACTGCAACAGTAACATGTCACCACTGCAACAGTAACATATCACCACTGCAACAGCAACACGTCACCACTGCAACAGTAACATGTCACCACTGCAACAGTAACAGGTCACCACTGCAACAGTAACATGTCACCACTGCAACAGTAACAGGTCACCACTGCAACAGTAACATGTCACCACTGCAACAGTAACATGTCACCACTGCAACAGTAACATATCACCACTGCAACAGCAACACGTCACCACTGCAACAGTAACATGTCACCACTGCAACAGTAACAGGTCACCACTGCAACATTGGTGACGTGTTACTTGGCAGCAAGAGGTGCTGGGAGGTAATAAACCCAATACTTATCTCCGTGAATCTACAGTAGATGAGCTCGGTGAATCTATTGTAGATGTGCTCCGTGAATCTACAGTAGATGAGCTCCGTGGATCTACAGTAGATGAGCTCCGTGGATCTACAGTAGATGAGCTCCGTGAATCTACAGTAGATGTGCTCGGTGAATCTACAGTAGATGTGCTCCACGGAGCTCATCTACTGTAGATCCACGGATCTACAGTAGATGAGCTCCGTGGATCTACAGTAGATGAGCTCCATGGATGTCATATCTGTGGAACAGATGCAGGAGGGCCACTGTTGCATTTCTTTCTGGAATGAGAAGCAACTGAAGCCCTGACCATCAAACTCAACATTCAGTAAACAAGAGCAGCGGCATTAAAAGCAAAATCCACAGCGACTACAATGTTTATAAAAGCAGTTGAAGAATGGGACACACTAGTGAACATTGTGCATCTATATCCGGCACAAGGATAACGTTATTAACACAAAAGAGTAAATCAGTGCGAAAAGAAGGAATCTCTCCCTTCATTTAAAACTTTGACCCAGATATCATAGTAACAAGGTTATCGTGAATAACCGAACTCAGTTACGGGCTCACTATAGCCCGAGCTAAATGTAAATTTTAGTTCAGAGTAGCTGAATCTAAAACAAAAAAAACAACCTTGTAAGCTCAGTGTAGCTGTGTTAGATCATCAGAGTGTACTCCTGAAGATGTCACGTTGCTGACGAAACGTCGAACAGTACAAATTAAGTGATGTAGTGTTTCTTCACCATCCAGATGGTTGAAGGTATTTGCGTAGAATGGAAAATATCCAAAAGAAAAAGTAATAATAGTCACAATGCTGTTGTGTTAAAAGAAAACCTGCCCCCCCCGTATATATATATATATATATATATATATATATATATATATATATATATATATATATATGTCGTACCTAATAGCCAGAACGCACTTCTCAGCCTACTATGCAAGGCCCGATTTGCCTAATAAGCCAAGTTTTCCTGAATTAATATATTTTCTCTAATTTTTTTCTTATGAAATGATAAAGCTACCAATTTCATTATGTATGAGGTCAATTTTTTTTTATTAGAGTTAAAATTAACAAAGATATATGACCGAACCTAACCAACCCTACCTAACCTAACCTAACCTATCTTTATAGGTTAGGTTCGGTTAGGTAGCAGAAAAAGTTAGGTTAGGTCAGGTTAGGTAGGTTAGGTAGTCGAAAAAAGATTAATTCATAAAAACTTGGCTTATTAGGCAAATCGGGCCTTGCATAGTAGGCTGAGAAGTGCGTTCTGGCTACTAGGTACGACATATATATATATATACAGAACGCAATACTCGGCCTACTGTGCAAGGCCCGATTTGCCTAATAAGCCAAGTTTTTCTGAATTTATATATTTTTCATTTTTTCTTTGAAATTATACAGCTATCCATTTCACTATGTATGAGTTACTTTTTGTTTAATTTGAGTTAAAATTATTGTAGATATATGACCGAACCTAACCAACCCTACCTAATCTAATCTAACCTATTTTAACCTAACCTAAACTAACATAATTAAGTCAGTAATTTAAGCTTTTACTGTAATATAATAATAATATTTCAAATAAACCAATTGGAAGTTTGTTTTGGAAAATATAGAAAATCTCTAGGCCTATTAGGCAAATTGGGCCTTGCATAGTAGGCCGAGAAGTGCGTTCTGACTAATAAGTA
Organism: Procambarus clarkii; assembly: GCF_040958095.1. NCBI lineage: Eukaryota > Metazoa > Arthropoda > Malacostraca > Decapoda > Cambaridae > Procambarus > Procambarus clarkii. Next base: position 3,702,084 of record NC_091198.1, on the reverse strand, counting down.
CGACATATATATATATAAATAACCATGCTCTCTCATATAAATTATCACAAAAAAATTGGATCATTAAAGATAACAAATCTGTATATTATTTACTTCCTACCGGTCTGTATTGATGCTAAATTTAGAGGAGATTGGGCGAGGCACGAGAACCATATCTTTCCCATAACTCGCACAGTGCACTGCATGGAGACCATAAACTGCCAACACCTACAATCACGGCAAGACTCTTTTACAAATACTATCATCGACTTGTAGATCATACCCTCCCCTCCTAACCCCGAGTTCATTACGTAGCTGTAAATAAGCACGCAACAAGTGCTTCGTTTATTTCTCCGAAGAGTTAAGATCTCTTACTTCAGAGGGTACGGAGGAGATGCCTGTAGCAAGGTTGCGACAGTGGCCCAGGCTGGCGGCGTCTACAATAGTCTGCCCTCCATCACCGTCCGGCCACAGAACACGCATCTCTCAGACACCCCCTAACGATGGACGCGCCCGTAATAGCGACCAGCTGGGTGCTCCATACAGTCTTTTTATCTCCGCTTTGCACGCGGGGCGCGTCGACGGTGCTGGCTTAGCAAGGGCGAGGCGGTGGTGACATTACTGGGACGATGGCGGTGCTGGCTTAGCAAGGGCGGCGGTGGTGGTGACATTACTGGGGCGATGGTGGTGCTGGCTTAGCAAGGGCGGCGGTGGTGGTGACATTACTGGGGCGATGGCGGTGCTGGATTAGCAAGGGCGGCGGTGGTGGTGACATTACTGGGGCGATGGTGGTGCTGGCTTAGCAAGGGCGGCGGTGGTGGTGACATTACTGGGGCGATGGCGGTGCTGGCTTAGCAAGGGCGGCGGCGGTGGTGACATTACTGGGGCGATGGTGGTGCTGGCTTAGCAAGGGCGGCGGTGGTGACATTACTGGGGCGATGGCGGTGCTGGCTTAGCAAGGGCGGCGGCGGTGGTGACATTACTTGGGCGATGGTGGTGCTGGCTTAGCAAGGGCGGCGGCGGTGACATTACTGGGGCGATTGCGGTGCTGGCTTAGCAAGGGAGGCGGCGGTGGTGACATTACTGGGGCGATGGCGGTGCTGGCTTAGCAAGGGCGGCGGTGGTGACATTACTGGGGCGATGGCGGTGCTGGCTTAGCAAGGACGGCGGTGAGGACATTACTGGGGCGATGGTGGTGCTGGCTTAGCAAGGGCAGCGGTGGTGACATTACTGGGGCGATGGTGGTGCTGGCTTAGCAAGGGCGGCGGTGGTGACATTACTGGGGCGATGGTGGTGCTGGCTTAGCAAGGGCGGCGGTGGTGACATTACTGGGGCGATGGCGGTGCTGGCTTAGCAAGGGCGGCGGCGGTGACATTACTGGGGCGATGGTGGTGCTGGCTTAGCAAGGGCGGCGGCGGTGGCATTACTGGGGCGATGGCGGTGCTGGCTTAGCAAGGGCGGCGGCGGTGACATTACTGGGGCGATGGTGGTGCTGGCTTAGCAAGGGCGGCGGCGGTGGCATTACTGGGGCGATGGCGGTGCTGGCTTAGCAAGGGCGGCGGTGGTGACATTACTGGGGCGATGGCGGTGCTGGCTTAGCAAGGGCGGCGGCGGTGGCATTACTGGGGCGATGGCGGTGCTGGCTTAGCAAGGGCGGCGGCGGTGACATTACTGGGGCGATGGTGGTGCTGGCTTAGCAAGGGCGGCGGCGGTGACATTACTGGGGCGATGGCGGTGCTGGCTTAGCAAGGGCGGCGGTGGTGGTGACATTACTGGGGCGATGGCGGTGCTGGCTTAGCAAGGGCGGCGGCGGTGACATTACTGTGGCGATAGTGGTGCTGGCTTAGCAAGGGCGGCGGTGGTGACATTACTGGGACGATGGTGGTGCTGGCTTAGCAAGGGCGGCGGTGGTGACATTACTGGGGCGATGGTGGTGCTGGCTTAGCAAAGGCGGCGGTGGTGGTGACATTACTGGGGCGATGGCGGTGCTGGCTTAGCAAGGGCGGCGGCGGTGACATTACTGGGGCGATGGTGGTGCTAGCTTAGTAAGGGCGGCGGTGGTAACATTACTGGGGCGATGGTGGTTCTGGCTTAGCAAGGACGACGGTGGTGACATTACTGGGGCGATGGTGGTGCTGGCTTAGCAAGGACGACGGTGGTGACATTACTGGGGCGATGGTGGTGCTGGCTTAGCAAGGGCGGCGGTGGTGACATTACTGGGGCGATGGTGGTTCTGGCTTAGCAAGGACGACGGTGGTAACATTACTGGGGCGATGGTGGTGCTGGCTTAGCAAGGACGACGGTGGTGACATTACTGGGGCGATGGTGGTGCTGGCTTAGCAAGGGCGGCGGTGGTGGTGACATTACTGGGGCGATGGCGGTGCTGGCTTAGCAAGGACGGCGGCGGTGACATTACTGGGGCGATGGTGGTGCTGGCTTAGCAAGGGCGGCGGTGGTGGTGACATTACTGGGGCGATGGCGGTGCTGGCTTAGCAAGGGCGGCGGTGGTGACATTACTGGGGCGATGGCGGTGCTGGCCTAGCAAGGGCGGCGGCGGTGACATTACTGGGGCGATGGCGGTGCTGGCTTAGCAAGAGCGGCGGCGGTGACATTACTGGGACGATGGCGGTGCTGGCTTAGCAAGGGCGGCGGTGGTGACATTACTGGGGCGATGGCGGTGCTGGCTTAGCAAGGGCGGCGGTGGGGACATTACTGGGGCGATGGCGGTGCTGGCTTAGCAAGGGCGGCGGCGGTGACATTACTGGGACGATGGCGGTGCTGGCTTAGCAAGGGCGGCGGTGGTGACATTACTGGGGCGATGGCGGTGCTGGCTTAGCAAGGGCGGCGGCGGTGACATTACTGGGGCGATGGTGGTGCTGGCTTAGCAAGGGCGGCGGTGGTGACATTACTGGGGGATGGTGGTGCTGGCTTAGCAAGGGCGGCGGTGGTAACATTACTGGGGCGATGGCGGTGCTGGCTTAGCAAGGGCGGCGGCGGTGACATTACTGGGGCGATGGTGGTGCTGGCTTAGCAAGGGCGGTGGTGGTGGTAACATTACTGGGGCGATGGCGGTGCTGGCTTAGCAAGGGCGGCGGCGGTGACTTTACTGGGGCGATGGCGGTGCTGGCTTAGCAAGGGCGGCGGCGGTGACATTACTGGGGCGATGGCGGTGCTGGCTTAGCAAGGGCGGCGGCGGTGGTGACATTACTGGGGCGATGGCGGTGCTGGCTTAGCAAGGGCGGCGGCGGTGGTGACATTACTGGGGCGATGGCGGTGCTGGCTTAGCAAGGGCGGCGGCGGTGACATTACTGGGGCGATGGTGGTGCTGGCTTAGCAAGGGCGGCGGTGGTGACATTACTGGGGCGATGGCGGTGCTGGCTTAGCAAGGGCGGCGGCGGTGGTGACATTTCTGGGGCGATGGCGGTGCTGGCTTAGCAAGGGCGGCGGCGGTGACATTACTGGTGCGATGGCGGTGCTGGCTTAGCAAGGGCGGCGGCGGTGACATTACTGGGGCGATGGCGGTGCTGGCTTAGCAAGGGCGGCGGCCATGGTGACATTACTGGGGCGATGGCGGTGCTGGCTTAGCAAGGGCGGCGGTGGTAACATTACTGGGGCGATGGTGGTGCTGGCATAGCAAGGGCAGCGGTGGTGACATTACTGGGGCGATGGCGGTGCTGGCTTAGCAAGGGCGGCGGTGGTGACATTACTGGGGCGATGGCGGTGCTGGCTTAGCAAGGGCGGCGGCGGTGGTGACATCACTGGGGCGATGGCTGTGCTGGCTTAGCAAGGGCGGCGGCGGTGGTGACATTACTGGGGCGATGGCGGTGCTGGCTTAGCAAGGGCGGCGGCGGTGGTGACATTACTGGGGCGATGGCGGTGCAGGCTTAGCAAGGGCGGCGGCGGTGACATTACTGGGGCGATGGTGGTGCTGTCTTAGCAAGGGCGGCGGTGGTGACATTACTGGGGCGATGGCGGTGCTGGCTTAGCAAGGGCGGCGGTGGTGACATTACTGGGGCGATGGCGGTGCTGGCTTAGCAAGGGCGGCGGTGGGGACATTACTGGGGCGATGGCGGTGCTGGCTTAGCAAGGGCGGCGGTGGTGACATTACTGGGGCGATGGCGGTGCTGGCTTAGCAAGGGCGGCGGTGGTAACATTACTGGGGCGATGGTGGTGCTGGCTTAGCAAGGGCGGCGGTGGTGACATTACTGGGGCGATGGCGGTGCTGGCTTAGCAAGGGCGGCGGTGGTAACATTACTGGGGCGATGGTGGTGCTGGCTTAGCATGGGCGGCGGTGGTGACATTACTGGGGCGATGGCGGTGCTGGCTTAGCAAGGGCGGCGGTGGTAACATTACTGGGGCGATGGTGGTGCTGGCTTAGCAAGGACGACGGTGGTGACATTACTGGGGCGATGGTGGTGCTGGCTTAGCAAGGACGACGGTGGTGACATTACTGGGGCGATGGTGGTGCTGGCTTAGCAAGGACGACGGTGGTGACATTACTGGGGCGATGGTGGTGCTGGCTTAGCAAGGACGACGGTGGTGACATTACTGGGGCGATGGTGGTGCTGGCTTAGCAAGGACGACGGTGGTGACATTACTGGGGCGATGGCGGTGCTGGCTTAGCAAGGGCGGCGGTGGTGACATTACTGGGACGATGGTGGTGCTGGCTTAGCAAGGGCGGCGGTGGTGACATTACTGGGACGATGGCGGTGCTGGCTTAGCAAGGGCGGCGGTGGTGACATTACTGGGGCGATGGCGGTGCTGGCTTAGCAAGGGCGGCGGCGGTGGTGACATCACTGGGGCGATGGCTGTGCTGGCTTAGCAAGGGCGGCGGCGGTGGTGACATTACTGGGGCGATGGCGGTGCTGGCTTAGCAAGGGCGGCGGCGGTGGTGACATTACTGGGGCGATGGCGGTGCAGGCTTAGCAAGGGCGGCGGCGGTGACATTACTGGGGCGATGGTGGTGCTGTCTTAGCAAGGGCGGCGGTGGTGACATTACTGGGGCGATGGCGGTGCTGGCTTAGCAAGGGCGGCGGTGGTGACATTACTGGGGCGATGGCGGTGCTGGCTTAGCAAGGGCGGCGGTGGGGACATTACTGGGGCGATGGCGGTGCTGGCTTAGCAAGGGCGGCGGTGGTGACATTACTGGGGCGATGGCGGTGCTGGCTTAGCAAGGGCGGCGGTGGTAACATTACTGGGGCGATGGTGGTGCTGGCTTAGCAAGGGCGGCGGTGGTGACATTACTGGGGCGATGGCGGTGCTGGCTTAGCAAGGGCGGCGGTGGTAACATTACTGGGGCGATGGTGGTGCTGGCTTAGCATGGGCGGCGGTGGTGACATTACTGGGGCGATGGCGGTGCTGGCTTAGCAAGGGCGGCGGTGGTAACATTACTGGGGCGATGGTGGTGCTGGCTTAGCAAGGACGACGGTGGTGACATTACTGGGGCGATGGTGGTGCTGGCTTAGCAAGGACGACGGTGGTGACATTACTGGGGCGATGGTGGTGCTGGCTTAGCAAGGACGACGGTGGTGACATTACTGGGGCGATGGTGGTGCTGGCTTAGCAAGGACGACGGTGGTGACATTACTGGGGCGATGGTGGTGCTGGCTTAGCAAGGACGACGGTGGTGACATTACTGGGGCGATGGCGGTGCTGGCTTAGCAAGGGCGGCGGTGGTGACATTACTGGGACGATGGTGGTGCTGGCTTAGCAAGGGCGGCGGTGGTGACATTACTGGGACGATGGCGGTGCTGGCTTAGCAAGGGCGGCGGTGGTGACATTACTGGGACGATGGTGGTGCTGGCTTAGCAAGGGCGGCGGTGGTGACATTACTGGGACGATGGTGGTGCTGGCTTAGCAAGGGCGGCGGTGGTGACATTACTGGGGCGATGGTGGTGCTGGCTTAGCAAGGGCGGCGGTGGTGACATTACTGGGACGATGGTGGTGCTGGCTTAGCAAGGGCGGCGGCGGTGGTGACATTACTGGGACGATGGTGGTGCTGGTGCGTCAAGTGCAGCAGTGGTGACGTGGCGAGGACGGGGGTTCTCCTTGCCCTGGTGACGCTCTATTACTCTCTCATGTATCCATACTCAATTATGTTATTTGTGCTTGGGGTTTAATTACCCAAAATCATCTACGTCCTCTAATTACTCTACACAAAACTGCTATTAGAACAATATCAAATTCTGTCCCCAGACAGCACTCTGCACCCTTACTTAAATCTTTGAATATGTTAGATATTAAGTCACTGCACATCCTCTCAAGTGTACTCTATATGTTTAAAACTCTGAACTGTAATGCCAATTCTGACTTTAAACGCTTCTTAGAAGGTTGTAACAGAACCCATGGGCACCACACCAGAAACAAATACCTATTTGATATTCCAAGAGTGCGCCTTTACCAAACTAAAATGCTCTACAAATCAAGGGACCCAGAATGTGGAATGACCTTCCCAATCATGTCAAAGGCTGTACCTCTCTCAACCAATTTAAGAGAAAAACTAAGTACTACCTAATTAACTCCATGTAACGTACCTTACCCCATAAATGTCAACCCATGTCTTGCTATTTTCAAATAATACTGTTTGTTGACCATCTTGTATAATTGACAATTTCTGCCATGTTACCTCCCCCCCCCCCCCCGTTATTTTTCATTTTTCAACACAATTTATACTTTAATCTCAATTAGTATTAAGTTTCCGTCTAAGTGGATTTTCCCCCCCACGCCTAGCCTGAAACGCTGTGCGTATTAGTGGCTTTAGATATTGTATGTACTTGCTTATCTATAAATCCAACATTATGCTTGTAATTCATCTATGTATGTACTTTTACCTAAATAAACATTTGAATTTGAATTTGAGGTTTTTTAAAAAGAACGTCGCATTTTGACGTATACTTGGCCAATATTGGCCAAAGATTGTCTTACTAGCAAATGGTAGCGGCTCTCGAAATTGGCATACTGTCCCGTTTTCTGTTTTGGGTCCTCTGGTATGTTAGGATAAGGCACTAGAGTAAGACAGTTTCTTGACGTTGGGTAACCTTAGGTGGACGGACTGGGTGGTGATTGGGCAATGGTGGCGGTTTTGCTTAGGCCGACGGTGGTGTTGATGTAGTGAAGATTGCTGTGGTGTTGAAGTGGCAAATGCGCCTGCGGAGCTGTTGTTAGGACGGTGAAGCTGTGTCTGCCACAGCTGGCAGTGGCAGGGCTGTGTGTCTGCCACAGCTGGCAGTGGCAGGGCTGTGTGTCTGCCACAGCTGGCAGTGGCAGGGCTGTGTGTCTGCCACAGCTGGCAGTGGCAGGGCTGTGTGTCTGCCACAGCTGGCAGTGGCAGGGAAGTGCACAATAATCCTGGACAGTGACAGGAGAACCAAGCAGGTTTGACAGTGGAGTCCCATGACATGACACTCGCGATTCCCTGTACACTGGACAGTGACAGTAGACGTGGTAGGCCTGGCACACTGGACAGTGACAGTAGACGTGCTAGGCCTGGCACACTGGACAGTGACAGTAGACGTGCTAGGCCTGGCACACTGGACAGTGACAGTAGACGTGCTAGGCCTGGCACACTGGACAGTGACAGTAGACGTGCTTGGCCTGGCACACTGGACAGTGACAGTAGACGTGCTAGGCCTGGCACACTGGACAGTGACAGTAGACGTGCTAGGCCTGGCACACTGGACAGTGACAGTAGACGTGCTAGGCCTGGCACACTGGACAGTGACAGTAGACGTGCTAGGCCTGGCACACTGGACAGTGACAGTAGACGTGCTAGGCCTGGCACACTGGACAGTGACAGTAGACGTGCTAGGCCTGGCACACTGGACAGTGACAGTAGACGTGCTAGGCCTGGCACACTGGACAGTGACAGGCCACTGTGGTACCTCGTATCTGAGAGAGAGAGAGAGAGAGAGAGAGAGAGAGAGAGAGAGAGAGAGGGAGAGAGAGAGAGAGAGAGAGAGAGAGAGAGAGAGAGAGAGAGAGAGAGAGAGAGAGAGAGAGAGAGAGAGAGAGAGAGAGAGAGAGAGGAGAGAGAGAGAGAGAGAGAGAGAGAGAGAGAGAGAGAGAGAGAGAGAGAGAGAGAGAGAGAGAGAGAGAGAGAGAGAGAGCCAGAGACAACTGTTGCATGTGGGTTAGACAAAGGTTACTTCAGTGAAAGCGAAAGATTGCCTCAGTTACAAACGAAAACAGTGAGGGTTCACCACAGAAAATATCAACATTTACCAAAGAAGAAAATAACAAGGCTACCTTCATGGAAATACAATGGAAGTAAAATGTACCAAGATTCTATTGATAGGAAAGTCAATCAATGCCAATTTATCGTACAAAACCCAGATACATACGGTAAAGTGAGTCAATTCGTAGGAGGGAATAGTCGTAATAGGGAGAATACGATATCCGGTTAAATGTTCTCTCACTTTGCCCTCGTGGGATGACGTTAGCTTGAATGGTTGCTGGATGTCTTAACACTCCTGTTTTACAGCCAATTTTCTTCAGACTGTTAAGGCGAGACCATGCTTTGTCTAGGTGCAGACAGCCCCCCTCTGGAGTGTCTTCCTTTTAGGTGGTGTTGCTCAAGCTGTTGTGGTGGGTTGTTCGCTCACAGGGGGACTCACACTGCTCATTAAACTCTCCTTAAAGGAATTTTTTAATTTTTTTCGGGGTGTAGGACTGGGGAAAGGAAACTATCAGGAGGAAAGCAGCAAGCCATCACGGTTATATAACATTTGGAAGGGTCAGGATAAGGATTTTGGATGGAACGGAAGGAGTGGTGCTCAGCCACTTGGACGACCGGGGATTGAACGCAGACCTGCATGAAGCGAGACCGGGATTGAGCATTAGGTTTGGTATCTTTATTCATCTCTAGGATCTTCCGAGGACCTCATATTTCTCGAACAGGGAGGCCTGGTCCGGGGACCGGGCCGTCGGGAGGTTGAGCCCCGAAATCATCTATAGGTATCTCCGTATATTAATTTAAGCAATTTGGATACGAAAGTGAACTGCATAATTAATAATTTTATTTTTGAAATTAAATTTGGCAGGTAATATTTTTCTTGAAGATTTTAAAAGTTGCCGGATAAACTTAACTGAGTTTAAAAATGGACTAAAAATTCACAATTGTAGTTCATTGCTGAAAAGTGAATGATAACTACGAAGACTAAAACACAGAAGATGTCACCTAATCAATAGTGAAATTAGGAAAAACTATCAGAATCATTGTGTGTAAACATCTGATTAAAAATATGTAATTGCATTTATATTAGAAATATAGCCAATAGAATATTAAGATTCATATCAAGAATCATCAGTATTAAAACTCAAAAGTTTTGTGCATGAACGATTTTTCCAAACCATGATCATCGCTGGAAATAGACACATACAACATGCAAATACGAGGCCGGTGGAGGATTATGGGAACCCAACCCTGGGCGGTGTTTATGGAAGGTAGAACATGTGGATTCATTTAAATAATATTAATATATTATATTAACTGTTTACTGTGTTTTACATTCTCTTTCTGTGTTTCCCTGCCAAATACGGTAGCCTCATTAGAAGAGTAGTGGTGGATGCTAATGACACAAGATATATATGGATATATATATAAACTTGAATATAATGAGATACTGACATACAAAGCCCAAGATTGTCTTACTTCGCCCCAGACTGTCTTGACCCAACCCTCCTTCATACTCGTACAATTCACATACACACTCGTAACCACTTCCAATGCCTCATAGATTCGAAAAAGAATCGAGCGATTTACTCATTCTTTTGGGTCACAACATGGGTGAGTACCTGAGAGTGGGCAGGTACCATAATATGGTCGGGTATCATTGACGAGATGGTTGATGTAAAACTTCATTGTCAACGCTTGAGAGTGTGCGGGTATCTCGTAGACGTTGAATTGTAGTACCAAATAGTACCTTCTAGACTCCAGATAACTTAAGTAGTAAAGTAGTACTTCCAGCTGAAATTCATTAAGCTCATCATAGTCCAGCCTCAATATCTATTGAGGCTGGACTATATCTATTGAACCTCAATATCTAATGAGGCTGGACTATATCTATTGAACCTCAATATGTAATGAGGCTGGACTATATCTATTGAACCTCAATATCTATTGAGGCTGGACTATATCTATTGAACCTCAATATCTTTTGAATCTGGACTATATCTATTGAACCTCAATATCTATTGAAGCTGGACTATATCTATTGAACCTCAATATCTATTGAGGCTGGACTATATCTACGGAGCCTCAATATCTATTGAGGCTCAGTATCTATCCAGCATATTTATGCAAAAACTTAAAATTTTGAATTCATTGGCATATATTTTCTGTAAGACGTGGCTGAAATATTATTGAAACTGCTTTAATACAAATTACAAAAATATGTAACATGAATATCAGTAATGAAATGTAAACTTTTATCCATTTCTAAACGATTTCGGATTAAGGATCTTACTAAGAGGATTACTAGGAATTTATTCTTATTGGGACTCATTAATCCACTCTAATAAAGACTTTACGGTCATACCTCACGTCACTGGCCAAATCTTGGCGGGGGCAGAAACAAATGGGCAGTTTCTTTCACCCTGATGCCCCTGTTACTTAGCAGTAAATAGGTACCTGGGAGTTAGACAGCTGCTACGGGCTGCTTCCTGGGGTTGTGTAACAAAAAGGAGGCCTGGTCGAGGACCGGGTCGCGGGCACGAAATTATCTCAAAATAACCTCAAGATAATATACATCGTTGTAATGAGGCTGTTCTCTAGCTCTTCATTTAAATTACTCAATTGCTGTTCCTTCAAAAAACCATGAAGAATCGAAGAACAGTTATCTGCTGAAGGTAACTGTTCTTCCTACAGTTACCTGCTGAAAGTAACTGTTCTTCCAACAGTTACCTGCTGAAAGTAACTGTTCTTCCAACAGTTACCTGCTGAAGGTAACTGTTCTTCCAACAGTTACCTGCTGAAGGTAACGGTTCTTCCATCAGTTACCTGCTGAAGGTAACTGTTCTTCCAACAGTTACCTGCTGAAGGTAACTGTTCTTCCATCAGTTACCTGCTGAAGGTAACTGTTCTTCCAACAGTTACCTGCTGAAGGTAACTGTTCTTCCAACAGTTACCTGCTGCTGAAGTCCAGAGTATTCACTTGTATATGCAGCTGTAAAGAAGTATATATTTTAGGATCGGGTTACATATAATACTCATGGAACTGAACCCAACAGCATTATTACAATTGTTAATTTTCTAGTGGATATTTTCCGTTTTACAAACTAAAAGATGGAAAACACAAGAAATCGCAGACTTTCTATTCATTTCAACCGCGTCCTGGTTGACCAGTCCAGCAACGAGGAGGCCTGGTCGACGACCGGGCCGCGTGGGACGTTGAGCCCCGAAATCATCGCATAGTAATGCGATGCCACTCTTGGGCTTGATGATGATGATGAGGTATTTATCACTGAGACCTTCGGGCAGCTCGGTCAGGTGATGCGGATAATACTTGTCTAATCCGGTGGGTATATCTTTCTTTTGGGACAAAAAGCTATACGCTCGATGTCAAATTCACGTGGGAGTTTATAGATGGGTCACTCTCTCAAAATAAACATGGCTTCAAATCTGTGTAAACCTCCTACAGTCACTGTTGTGTGATGAGTGATGATTTGTGTAGCCTCTCCCATGGTCACTGTTGTGTGATGATTTGTGTAGCCTCTCCCATGGTCACTGTTGTGTGATGATTTGTGTAGCCTCTCCCATGGTCACTGTTGTGTGATGATTTGTGTAGCCTCTCTCATGGTCACTGTTGTGTGATGAGTGATGATTTGTGTAGCATCCCACGGTCACTGTTGTGTGATGATTTGTGTAGCCTCTCTCATGGTCACTGTTGTGTGATGAGTGATGATTTGTGTAGCATCCCACGGTCACTGTTGTGTGATGATTTGTGTAGCCTCTCCCATGGTCATTGTTGTGTGATGAGTGATAATTTGTGTAGCCTCTCCCATGGTCACTGGTGCCACTGATAAGTTATGATTTTATCTTTGTTGAGTAGTGTTGGTTTATACCTCCTTCCTGTAAAGTAGTGTAGGAAAAGCCTTCTCAACAGTTTTTGTTCTTGGATTTTTCTGCGCGGGCTCTAAGCCTCGAGCTGGACTACTCAGTGTTACTCGTTTCTCGTTTCTGTGTTACTTGGGCGGTGTATGAGTACTTATGACTCGTACGATGGCTTCGGCAGGATTATGTTCAATGTGTTTGTCAACTTCTTATGTCCAACCACTAAGGCTGGACGGTAGAGCGACGGTCTCGCTTCATGCAGGTCGGCGTTCGATCCCCAACCGTCAAGTGGTTGCGCACCATTCCTTAGCCTCGTCCCATCCCAAATCCTTATTCAAAAGCCTTCCAAGTCCCATAAAGTCGTAAGGGCTTGGCGCTTTCTAGTAATAGTTCCCTTCCTTTCCTTTGTTAAATCTCCATTGCAATCTTATTGGGTTTGTAACAATGCACTGTGATAGATAATGTTCTGGTGGACTGTTGGCCATTTCTCCACAATGCTGACATGTTTTTCCTCTTCTGGAATCTGTAAACCTTTTTCCCATGAGCATGGGTATCCAAGTCTGATGCTATGTAAGTGGACTTCTGTTTTTCTATTAACACGGGAGACATCTCCCGTCACGCAGGGTGCAGTCGCACCTCCACAGATCTCCAGTATCAGCTTTTGATACTGGTAATGGCTCAAAAGGGTCACCACTTACGGGCTATTCATACCCGTGCCACCTTTTGGGTGGCTTAATCTTCATCAATCAATCATTTCTATTAATCTCTTTCATCAAAATTTGTGGTTGAATTCTTGCACCAACCCGCATGTTCTGATGTTGCCGCTGCTAAGCTGAAGTCACTGTGCATCTTTGCATTGCTCTATCTCTAATTATCTGATTAATCTGTGAGAGACTTTTTGGTACGTAAATGTGTACAATTCTCCCCTTAGTTGTTAATTTTGAAGCTTCATCTGCAATGTCATTCCCTAGTATTCCTAAATGACTCTTCAACCAGTTGATGAGTATCTGCCGATCTTGACTTCTGAGTGTTTGTAACAATACTCTGAAATTTGTGATCAGATAGATGTTGTCACGTATGTGTTCTTGTTGCAAGGTTTCATTAGCCGTTCTCGAATCTGTATGTATGATAAAATGTTGTCGGTGTTCAGCAAGAGCATGTTCCAAAGCCTTTTGAATGGCTATCATCTCTTACTAAAGCTAAGCTCCCGCTTCAGTCTCCAACTAACTACAGAATTTCCTGCATTAACTACAGCTCCTAGTGTTTGTCTCTGCTCTTCTACTGACCCATCTGTGAAGCTGTTAGATAACTAGTTTGTTTCTATATTCATCTGAGGAATGATGCACAGAATCATTCCAGATCTGTGCATCATTCCAGAATCATTCTAGATTCTGTGCATCAATCTGTCAAAGATTCCACTCTGTGGAATCTCCCACAGAATGTGGAGTCAGTGGTTCGAGTTGTGGGACATACCTGGGATGGATTATGATAGTACCACAATTTGATGGAATTCTAAATTAAATAAATTGTAAATTGCAACTACCATACACTACATTAAGGTTTAAAAGGAAAAATAGTCTTGGCTGTCAAGGTTGTTCAGCCAAGGTTCCCTCTTGATTTCCTGGGGTTGGAAATGGACATCATGGATGGTCAGGTCCAAGACGCTTCAAGTACCTGTTGGTATTTCCACATATCAGTAGATATAAATATATAATGATAAAAACAGTAATTAAATGGACAGTATGAATAATGATTCTCAAAATCAATTTGACTCAGTTGAAAACCTCTAGCTTAGCTTTCTCTTAACAGGCATTTTAAATTAACTATAGGAACTACAATGTTATTTACTAGTTAAATAACATTAGCATCATTAACCTGATATTAAGGAATATTATTACATGAATAATAACTAATCAAGAGATTTCATTGAATATTCATATATATTACTTCACTTGTTCAGACGGATTAGTTTATACCAAGACTGATACTATATGAACATATATAGAAATATGAATTATTGATTAAAATAACTATAAATTCTTAGTCTCTTACTCTTTAATTGGGGCTTTCCCCACATCCTGACGATCTGTCTGCTGTAAATAAAGGAATTGTTGATGACATAATCAATTGGCCAATTAACCCGCAAGTGCACAAAAAACTTATCCTAACCTGAAGACCGGTTCCTAGTCTGGTCGTTGGCAGCCTAATGATCACTCTTCATAGTGATCTGGCACTGTATTCTGAAGTATAGAATGAGATATCCGCTAGGCAGAGATTGTTGTAGATAACGCAGAGGCGTTGGCTTGATTAAGATAACGTTGATGTGTTTTTGTGATTAATGTAACGTTGTGGTGTTGGCTTGATTAAGATAAAGCTGTGACGTTACCTTGATTAAGATAACGATGTAACGTTAGCGTGATTAAGGTAACACTGAGGCGTTAGCTCTGACTTATGGTACACCGTTGTGTCCTTTGGCCGGTGGTTTACACACTGTTATCGCTTAGGTGATTAGGCACGAGTGAACGTCTGAAGAGAGTTATACACTCTAGATAATGTTCTTCACATAGATATATGAATGTTATACACTGGTTTAGATTGTTTTTGTGGTGTTTAAAACTGATTTCACAGTGTATAGCAAGATGCGTGACCGCTCAATTGGTGGTCTTGAGAGAGTGGGAGGGAGGTAGGGAATTATCAGGGGAAAGCACGAAGCTATTACGACTATATAGCACTGGGAAGGGGTCAGGATAAGGATTTGGGATGGGACGGGAGAAAGAAATATTGCCCAACCACTTGGACGATCGGGGATTGAAAGAGAGTGAGGCCCTTGCCTCCTCCAAGGTGGTTAGTGGAGGATTTCCTACTGTTGTAAACGATTATATTACGATAAAGTTAGTTAGTGGGGTTAAGATAACAGATTATTATTATCTAAGAATGATTAATTATAATTTTGCTATGATTAACTTTTTAGTTAAGAATGAGAAGTGACGTCACAAGGTCTCATTATTTGCTGACTTGACAGTCTGTTGTGGTGTGGTAGTCGTATGGGATGCCATGGATCCTAAGTATGTACTATCACGCCACCCGAGGTATTCGACCCACGTGATCTCAGTGGTGTAGACAGTAGAGGTATGATGTATGGGCGTATGATGAATAGGACGTAGCCACATAAATACACCACTTTATTGATAGGGATGTCTATGTGTGATGGAAATGCTCCACACGTGTCACCTTAGTGCCCAGGTGAATGACATTTACATTTCCACTGTAATCTGGTAGACAATTTATGTGACGTTTGCGTGGACCAGTAATTCCTATGTGCTTCAGTAGCTGCCAGGTGGGAAGTAAACAATTACAGCTGGGCAGCAGTTGCGTCTGGAATTTGAACTTATTCCGGCGGTTCATAGCATAGAGTTAGAGCTTCCGTCTCCCACTCGTGGGATCGGTGGTTCGAATCTTCTAGTGTCCAAGTTATACTTATACATTTATATTTAATTAATTAAATAAATATTTTTTAGGCAATAGAGGGACTTGAACTCGCGACTGGTTGATTCCCAGACACCTGCCTTAACTGACTTGGTCACGGTGGTAAACAACTCAACTAACCCGGAACACTACTGAATTCTTTTTTTGCGAAGTTCTGGAGGCCCCAAATCGAGGCCCAACCAGAATTACACAGTCAACCTGACCACACTCGGGCCTTCAGCACTGGCGTTCACACTCTAACGTCTCTGTCAGATCACACTTAAATCACAATGGCATGAAATATCGATGAAAATCATTTCGAGACAATAGAGTGACTTGGTGCGTTATTCAGTGACCCGTAGCAAGAATTTGGAGGCACATACTGTGACCCGCATCAGTTACACTCTGTGACCTACTCAAACAACTAAGGAGTCACAAACTTAGACCTTCATTAACAACTATAAATTCAGGTCATGACTGTGACCTGAACCATCAGTTAAGAGTCACACACACACACTGAGCCCCTGGATACACAACACAGTTACCTGCAGAAACAACTGGCAATAACACACAGTGACTTGCAACAACCACAACAACTAAGAGTTACACAGACGCAGTGACCTAGTACCGGGGAGCCACAGACGCAGTGACCTAGTACCGGGGAGCCACAGACGCAGTGACCTAGTACCGGGGAGCCACAGACGCAGTGACCTAGTACCGGGGAGCCACAGACGCAGTGACCTAGTACCGGGGAGCCACAGACGCAGTGACCTAGTACCGCGGAGCCACGGGAGAATGGCTCTGCTACTGCCCATTTACCTTCATAAATCACTCCATATAGACATCGTCCGGAGTTATCAGTGATGAATGTTTTAAATTGTTACTGCTATCACGGTGTTCATAGCAATACGTTATGATATCACACAGATATACTCGCCTACGTCCCAACCTCCTGCTGCTATCGTCAATTCATCTTCATTAAAAGATAATCTGGTTGTCGAGGGCTTTTTATTGAACTGGTAATTATTAGTCGGAAGTTTAAAGCATGACCATTACAAACAAACATCTTTCCCTGCTGCCACTATGTTCCAGGTACTTTGATACGGGCCTTGCATAGCCTACTATGCAAGGCCCGATTTGCCTAATAAGCCAAGTTTTCCTGAATCTATATATTTTTCAATATTTTTTTCTTATGAAATCATAAAGCTATCCAATTCATTTTGTATGAGTTAATGTTTTTTTAAATTTGAGTTAAAACTAACGTAGATATATGACCGAACCTAACCAACCCTACCTAACCTAACCTAACCTATCTTAACCTAACCTAAACTAACACAATTAAGTCAAGAATTTATGTGCTTAATATAATATAATAATAATCATTCAAATAAGCTAATTGGAAACAATTTATTGAAAATAAAGAAAATCTCTCGGCCTATTAGGCAAATCGGGCCTTGCATAGTAAGCTGAGAAGCGTGTTCTGGCTACTAGGCACGACATATATATATATATATATATATATATATATATATATATATATATATATATATATATATATATATATATATATATATAAATATATATATATGTATATATATATATATATATATATATATATATATATATATATATATATATATATATATATAAATATATATATATTTATATATATATATATATATATATATATATATATATATATATATATATATATAAATATATATATATATATATATATATATATATATATATATATATATATATATATATATATATATATATATATATATATATATATATAAAATCCACAAACAAATATGGAAGGAAGTGAACGTTTCGGCCTGTTAAAGATTTAACGAGTCTGTGTGAGAGGTGAGGTCTCAGATTGGCGAGACGTTACAAGTGGAGTCCCGCAGGGGTCAGTCTTTGGACCTATACAGTTTCTGGTATATGTAAATGATCTCCCAGAGGGTATAGATTCGTTCCTCTCAATGTCTGCCGATGATGCAAAAATTATGAGGAGGATTGAAACAGAGGATGATAGTAGGAGGCTACAAGATGACCTAGACAGACTGAGTGAATGGTCCAACAATTGGCTGTTGAAATTCAACCCGAGTAAATGCAAAGAAATGAAACTAGGCAGTGGAAACAGGAGGCCAGACACAGGATACAGAATAGGAGATGAAGTACTTAATGAAACAGACAGAGAGAAAGATCTAGGAGTTGATATCACACCAAACCTGTCTCCTGAAGCCCACATAAAAATAATAACGTCTGCGGCATATGTGAGGCTGGCTAACATCAGAACAGCGTTCAGAAACCTGTGTAAGGAATCATTCAGAATCTTGTACACCACATATGTAAGACCAATCCTGGAGTATGCGGCTCCAGCATGGAGCCCGTACCTTGTCAAGCACAAGACGAAGCTGGAAAAAGTCCAAAGGTATGCTACTAGACTAGTCCCAGAACTAAGAGGCATGAGTTATGAGGAAAGGCTGCGGGAAATGCACCTTACGACACTGGAAGACAGAAGAGTAAGGGGAGACATGATCACAACCTACAAAATCCTCAGGGGAATCGACCGGGTAAACAAGGATACACTATTCAACACTGGCGAGACGCGAACAAGGGGACACAGGTGGAAACTGAGTACCCACATGAGCCACAGGGACGTAAGAAGGAACTTTTTCAGTGTCAGAGTAGTTAACGGATGGAATGCATTAGGCAGTGATGTGGTGGAGGCTGACTCCATACACAGTTTCAAATGTAGATATGATAGAGCCCAATAGGCTCAGGAACCTGTACACCAGTTGACTGACAGTTGAGAGGCGGGACCAAAGAGCCAAAGCTCAACCCCCGCAAGCACAAATAGGTGAGTACACACACACCAGGAAGCAGCCCATGTTAGCTGACTAACTCCCAGGTACCTATTTACTGCTAGGTAACAGGGCATCAGGGTGAAAGAAACTCTGCTCATCGTTTCTCGCCGCGCCGGGAATCGAACCCGGGCGCACGATCACGTGTACAGCAGGCTATCCACAGTCACCGGCGCCTGTGTGGATAGCACACACACTGCAGGTGTGTGTGTTTGTGCGCACGTCTGTGTGCAGGCGTGTGCTCCAGAAAACAATGAACATGTTCGTCTTCAAGAGTGAACAAGTGAGAAGAAGGCAGATTAACGAGAACCTAACAACACTCGGTGCCAATGGCTGCTGACATTCCCAGTTGGGGGTGTCTTGAGGCGAGAGCTGCGGGGTGAGAGACAAGGAAGGAGGCGTAGCGGACATATTAGCAGGAATCCCTCACTGCCTTCTATATTTATATTGGCCACCCGATGCAATATACTTACTTTCGGTAGCATTTGTACACAATTTAAATTACGTCCCGTTTTGGCCGGTCAAGTAGAGGAGAGTTCAAAGGGCAGGCAGTGTGCCGTGGGCGGCCACCTGCCCCCACGCCCACCACCGCTGCCATCCACTACTCTTGCCTGTTATCTTATGTGCACTAATTACCCCATTAAAACTCAATAAATTGCATAATTGGTGGGTGATTTGCATTCTTCTGGCGGTCTACACTTAAAGTTCTTTCAGTTTTTTTCCCAAATGCATTAAATCTTCATAAAATTATTGCATTGTGGGTTACTATCGCAGCAGCGAGGAATGACCATTACTGATGGCAAACCAGTTCAGCAAACGTCAGGGCGTCCTCTTCCAGGTATATCATTAGGCCGTGAAGAGGCAAAGTCAATCAGATACGACCAATAATAAGTAGAGAGTTCTCCTGATCTGTATAAACGCTGTTAGCCTTCCTGTCCGTCTTAACAACGGCCCTAATGAGGACTCAATATGACGACGCCAAGGGTGAGGGACAGTACTCTGGTGTAGTAACACTCTTGACCAAAAATGTTATGAATGTTGTTATATGTTTCCGTATGTACACTTTTCGATTGTTTATATCAATATTAGTGAAGTATACTAATATACTTCATATTTTATGAAGTAAAACATATACCAATATTTTTTAGAATATTAGTGAAAAATGTTTTTTATAGTAATCAATATTACTATAATAAGTATTTTTTGTTTACTACTTGCCTGTCGCTACAAGGCGAGGTATGTTAGTTATATATATATATATACATATATATATATATATATATATATATATATATATATATATATATATATATATATATATATATATATATATATATATATATATATGTCGTACCTAGTAGCCAGAACGCACTTCTCGGCCTACTATGCAAGGTCTGATTTGCCTAATAAGCCAAGTTTTCCTGAATTATTATATTTTCTCTAATTTTTTTCTTATGAAATGATAAAGCTACCCATTTCATTATGTATGAGGTCAATTTTTTTTATTGGAGTTAAAATTAATGTAGATATATGACCGAACCTAACCAACCCCACCTAACCTAACCTAACCTATCTTTATAGATTAGGTTAGGTTAGGTAGCAGAAAAACTTAGGTTAGGTTAGGTTAGGTAGGTTAGGTAACCGAAAAACAATTAATTCATGAAAACTTGGCTTATTAGGCAAATCGGGCCTTGCATAGTAGGCTGAAAAGTGCGTTCTGGCTACTAGGTACGACATATATATATATATATATATATATATATATATATATATATATATATATATATATATATATATATATATATTATTAAATATGACCGAAAAAGTAAGATTAATAATTCTAACACGAATTTTCTCAATCTTTCGTACATTACGCTTCACTGTTGGAGGTAAATCAAAAATTAATTCTCCAAAATTCATTTTTATTTCTAGTCTGACGCGACACGGGCGCGTTTCGTAAAACTTATTACATTTTCAAAGACTTTAGTTCACAAATACACAACTGAATAGAACTTACAGGCTGGATCACTGGTACTCCTCTTGACATACCAGAAAATATTCTGAGGAAACTACTCCAAGCTTGTACTAAAGAGGCACCCTTCTTGAGCCCGGATGGGCACATGTATAAGCAAGTAGATGGGGTCGCCATGGGTTCTCCCCTAGGTGTCCTGTTTGCAAACTTCTATATGGGTACCATCGAGCAAAAAGTCTTAGTCGACATGAACTTGAAACCGGCCATATACTGCAGGTATGTTGACGACATTTTTACACAGGTACCTGATGTCAGACATCTGCAGGAGCTGAAGGAGGCATTTGAGCAGAGTTCCGTGCTGCGTTTCACTTACGAGATGGAAAAGGGTGGGAAGCTGCCCTTTCTAGATGTAACAGTCATGGAAAAGGGCGGAGGTTTCCACACTGCAGTCTACACTAAGGAAACAAACATAGGAATGTGCCTAAATGCCAACAGCGACTGCCCTGACAGGTACAAGAGGAGTGTTGTTAACGCATATGTCGACCGTTCTCTCAGCCACAGCTCAGAATGGAAGCAAGTCGACGAAGAACTCTGTAGGGTAAGGCAGGTCCTAGTCAATAACGGCTTCTCCAATGGTTTCGTCGAAGACATCATAAGAAGGAAAGTGAAAAGCCATGCAACCTCTGAAGAGACAACTAACACAACACCTATACCCCCTATTAGACTATTTTACAGGAACTTCTTTTCCACAGCTCATAAAACGGAGGAAAGGGTCCTGAAAGATATTGTTAATAGAAACGTTATCCCTACAGACAAAAATCAGAGGATACAACTGACGATTTACTATAAAACCAGAAAAACGGCCAGCCTACTCATGAGAAACTCTCCAGACACAAAACAGAACGCTTTAAAAGAGACTAACGTCGTCTATGCCTTCAAATGCCCACTTGGGGACTGTAAGCTCCAAAAAAACCAGTATATAGGCAAGACAACAACATCTCTTTCTAGGCGTTTAACGATGCATAAGCAACAGGGCTCCATTAAGGAACATATAATCTCTTCCCACAACCAAACCATCGCCAGAGAAATCCTAGTAAACAACACAGAAATCATCGATAGATACAGCGATAGCAGGCGGCTTGACGTTTGCGAGGCACTACACATCAAGAAGTCAACACCAGCAATCAACAGCCAATTATTGCACAACTATATTCTACCCACCTCAAGACTCCGCTCCAATATAGAAGCATCAAGAAATATGGACCAATAGGCTTTCTACAAACACTTCTATTCAATACCCATTGTTTGTGTTCTGTCTTGTGTTGATACTTTTAATACCCTATTAATATCCCCTCTTGTTCTGTCTTGTGTTAATGCCACATCACCCCTCCCACCTCACTCAAATGTAGATATAAAATCGGAGATACGTAAGTTCTATTCAGTTGTGTATTTGTGAACTAAAGTCTTTGAAAATGTAATAAGTTTTACGAAACGCGCCCGTGTCGCGTCAGACTAGAAATAAAAATGAATTTTGGAGAATTAATTTTTGATTTACCTCCAACAGTGAAGCGTAATGTACGAAAGATTGAGAAAATTCGTGTTAGAATTATTAATCTTACTTTTTCGGTCATATTTAATAATATATGTCTACAGGAAAGACTGCTACCAAAATATACTAATATATATATATATATATATATATATATATATATATATATATATATATATATATATATATATATATATATATATTATATATATATTATATTACATACATTGGATACATATTATATATTGGTTACATACAGGGTACAAGGCTACTTGTCACAAGTTGTAGAGCTCCTCCAGCTCCTCAGATAGTGGGCAGGAACCATGGAACCACACCAACTGTCTACTATTCTTCCAGGATGTGTGTGTGTGTGTGTGTGTGGGTGTGTGTGTGTGTGTGTGTGTGTGTGTGTGTGTGTGTGTGTGTGTGTGTGTGTGTGTGTGTGTGTGTGCGTGTGTGTGTGTGTGTGTGTGTGTGTGTGTGTGTGTGTGTGTGTGTGTGTGTGTGTGTGTGTGCGTGTGTGTGTGTGTGTGTAAGGAGAGATGAACATCCCCTTACATTAGTTATAAGATACCATTGTTATGCAGAGCAAGATGAGATTACGTGAGCACAGATATCATCTGGAGGCGTCGGCCCGACACAGCATCCTGGTCATGACTATGTTGTCTTTATGGCTTATTTGTTTCATTGTTTTATTGCTAGACAAGAAATATATTATTCCTCCTCCTTTGTGTCTGGTGTTGCTTTATGTTTGAACGTCTTAAATCAAATTTCATTGTCTTGCGTAACACTGTTCGCAGATTAATGTACTGGGTTCCCCAACATATTGATTTGTGCTGTTCATTTGTAAACAATTTAAAACTTAAATTATCCCATTAACTTACATAGCTTAAGTTAATGGGATAAAATATATCTACTCGTCACTAAAATATATCTAAAATGTATTTAAAATATATTAGATTTTACCTTACCAGCTAATACTTAATACAAAATAACATTACAGACGAAGCTGCAAAACTTGCAACTAAGAAAAGAAATGTAGACATTTACATACCACAGAGTCTATCACAGATTAAGAAAGTAATTAGAAACAGAGCAATGCAAAAGATGTACAGTGACCACAACACAGCAGTTGCAACATCAGGATCTGCGGGTTGGTACAAGATTTCAACCAACTACGAACCCACTTATTTTGATGAAAGGGAGCAGTAGAAGAACATAAGTACACTTACATCGCATCAGGCTTGGATACCCATGTGCATGGGAAATAGGCTTACAGGTTCCGGGAGATGAGAGGAAATGTGAGCACTGTAGAAAAATGACCGACGGACCACTGGAACATTATCTAACACAATGCACAGCTACAAACCCATTAAGATTTCAACTTAGATTCAACAGAGCAGAAGTTGTTAAACACATGGGGCAGAATCTTACTGAAGCGACCATACGAGTCATAAATACTCATACTCCGACCAAGTAAATCAGAAACAAGCAACACTTAGTGGGCCAGCCAGAGGCTTAGGGCTCGCGCAGGAATATCCATGCCAAAAATTAATAATAATAATTATAATAATAATAATAATAATAATAATACACGAGATCTGATGTGGATTTCCAAACAAGAATTAAACCGAATATAACTTAAATAGTTATAAATTTAGGGCAACTTAGATCATAAACGAACAAACTTAGATTTATTCAATTATGATACTCCCGATACAGATGTTGTGAGACGCGGTGAAATGGCTAGACATATACAATAAGTGAAATCCATAGACTGGATTCTACGCGAGCCGGTCAGTCGAGCGGACAGCACACTGGACTTGTGATCCTGTGGTCCTGGGTTCGATCCCAGCCGCCGGCGAGAAACAATGGGAAAAGTTTCTTTCACCCAATGTCCCTGTTACCTAGCAGTAAAATAGGTACCTGGGTGTTAGTCAGCTGTCACGGGCTGCTTTCTTGGGGTGGAGGCCTGGTCGAGGACCGGGCCGCGGGGACACTAAAGCCCCGAAATCATCTCAAGATAACCTCAAGAAGATACGCATTAAAAAGTACCCCAGAATTTGATTTGACACACACACACACATACACACACACACACACACACAACCACACACACCAAACCTGTCTCCTGAAGCCCACAGAAAAAGAATAACGTCTGCGGCATATGCGAGGCTGGCTAACATCAGAACAGCGTTCAGGAACCTGTGTAAGGAATCATTCAGAATCTTGTACACCACATATGTAAGACCAATCCTGGAGTATGCGGCCCCAGCATGGAGCCCGTACCTTGTCAAGCACAAGACGAAGCTGGAAAAAGTCCAAAGGAACGCCACTAGACTAGTCCCAGAACTAAGAGGCATGAGTTACGAGGAAAGGCTGCGGGAAATGCACCTTACGACACTGGAAGACAGAAGAGTAAGGGGAGACATGATCACAACCTACAAAATCCTCAGAGGAATCGACCGGGTAAACAAGGATAAACTATTCAACACTGGTGGGACGCGAACAAGGGGACACAGGTGGAAACTGAGTACTCACATAAGCCACAGAGACGTTAGAAGGAACTTTTTCAGTGTCAGAGTAGTTAACGGATGGAATGCATTAGGCAGTGATGTGGTGGAGGCTGACTCCATACACATTTTCAAATGTAGATATGATAGAGCCCAGTAGGCTCAGGAATCTGTACACCAGTTGATTGACAGTTGAGAGGCGGGACCAAAGAGCCAAAGCTCAACCCCCGCAAGCACAAATAGGTGAGTACAAATAGGTGAGTACACACACACACACACACACACACACACACACACACACACACACACACACACACACACACACACACACACACACACACACACACACGCACAAACACTGAAGGGGCCTCACGGCTGAGTGGACAGCGCTCTGAGGTCGTAGTCCGAATGGCCCGGGTTCGATTTCCGGTGGTTGACGGAAACAAATGGGCAGTGTCTTTCACCCTGATTGCGTTAACCTAGCAGTAAATACGTACCTGGGCAGCTGCAACTGGCTGCTTACTGGGGATGAGTACTCACCTACTTGTTCTAACCTAGTTGTCCTTGCAGGGGTTGAGCTTAGGCTCTTTGGTACCGCCTCTCAACTGCCAATAAACAGGTGTACAGGTCCCTGAGCCTATTGGACTCTATCGAATCTCCACTTGGAACTGTGTATGGAGTCAGCCTCCACCACATTCACTTCCTAATGCATTCCATTTATTATCTGTGTGTTGAGTGATGAGTATGTTGAATGATGAGCACGGTGAGTGATGAGCACGGTGAGTGATGAGTATGGTGAGTGATGAGCACAGTCAGTGATGAGCATGGTTAGGTGTACGCGCCAGTTGAGTAGTCTTAAAGATAGCCTTATGTTGCACTTATTAAGAGTAGTTTGAGACCTCCTTCAAGTTATGTTATTTGGTGAGTGAAATTGTTTTATACATTCATGTTAAGTGAATAATCCGGATTGATGAATTATTCATGGAGTGGTTCCATGTTGGGTTGGCAATCATTGTGGCGTCAGGTCAGAGGCGACCATGCGCCTGTGGGAGCCAATTACATCCTTAATTTACCTAATTGTAGAAAATCATGTTTTACTGTCAGTATTCCACTTGGCAGCTTTCCTTTTTAGTTTGCCTGTGAAATCATCCATCATTTGAGTGTAAAGATTCATTCTTTAGTTTTACCTATGAGTAGTTTAACTAGCCTCTGTAATGAGCTGTGGCAATTAGTGTGTTGGAAATATCCAACAATTATTCTCATCCCTAATACAATAGGATGTATTTTTGTATTAGGCTTCATACTCATTTACTAATCCTTAGTACAATGGGATGTATTTCCTGTACTAAGTGTCATAATTAACTAACACTACTAATCCGTAGTTTAGTATCATAGAATTCATTGCATTAGGATGTGGAACATCACGAAATTTCTCTTAGAATTGTGCAGTGTTGCGTCAGCCACACAGTGTTGCGTCAGCCACACAGTGTTGCGTCAGCCACACAGTGTTGCGTCAGCCACACAGTGTTGCGTCAGCCACACAGTGTTGCGTCAGCCACACAGTTTTGCGTCAGCCACACAGTGTTGCGTCAGCCACACATTGTTGCGTCAGCCACCCACAATGAACAAATTACCACATATCTGTAGATTTAATAGAAGTCTAACCATTTAATTTTCTTTATTCAGAAAAACTATTTAGTAATAGGTTTACTTTATTTAGTATACAAAAGTTTACTGGAATTCCTTTACCCAGCTTGATAGCTGTTCTAGTAAATAATATCATAATCTAAAATAATTTCCACCTTCAAAGGATTCTCGCTCTATTTGTTCAGTCTACATTAACTGACCTGCACTGTGACAATCAAACATCACCACATGAAATATTTAATTAAGATATAAACAGTTTTCATAAAAACTTCCTTCCCTATTTAGCTTCAATGAATAAATATAATTTATGTTCGGGCCCCTCACAGGGACCTATCGGGCGTGCGCGTCCCCCGAGAAGGAGGACTCCCGCTATATTAGGTACACAGGCAGCACGGTGTTCCGAAGTGGTCCTTTTATACCAGACATTCTTGCAAGCATCCCTACCTCATCGGGCTTCAGATTGAGGACGCAGCTCACCAGAATCACCGACACCAGTTCGGCAGGCAAAATTTACCCTTTAGTAGCATTTATAGAGCTCATAAATATGTAACTAATGTAAGTATCCTGTCGTCACGCTGCAGGCAGAAAAATAAACCCCATGTGAGTGCTGTTTCCTCCACACCAATTATTTATATATTGCATTTATGTGTGTGAATACTAGTTTGGAGTGGAAATTATGGAATTTAATTATTGCAGCCTGGTGCAACACCACTGAGGAAGCGTGTGACCGCCACATACTCACGTGTTCCAAGGATCACAATCTCAAGCTGATTCCAGACTGTTGTAGAGATAGGACTCTACCTATGTTCCTCTGTCACAGCTGAGATTTAATTAGTTTTCATTGTAGATAGTACCCTTTAATTACTGAGAGTCAAGGTATTTTTAACCTTTTATGATTAATCATATACATGATTTGATTTTAATTTGCAGCAGTATTTCTTGCATTACATTTTACAAATCATTATAATCTATGTGTGTGCATATTTTCATTATTATTATCATATAATATATGTTTCACGTAGACTAACCTCATAGAAGACCCCCAAAAATGTGTCATGGGAAGCTGGTTTTAGAATAAATAGAATTTAACGGTTCATTGCTTAATAGAGTAATATAATTTAATTACATATAATCATAGAGATCCATAAGTCACTGGTTCTCTCATTTGACATCGCATTCTGGTCCTTCGAGCTATCTTAGATTTAATCATTATTTGCATTCATAGAATTATACATTTATTGGTATTAAACTTGAACCAGATTTCCCCCACAGTGTGGAAATGCCGGCGTGGTAGCCCAGGTCAGGGACAGATGGATGGAGTGGACTCCGGGAGAGGTTGTCAGGTCACCCTGAGGAAGTCACAACATCAGGCTTAGGAGCAGAGGATATGGTAAGAGCTGTGTGAGTTCTTGTACAATTATAATTCCATTTTCATATTGCCTCTCTGGACAGGATATTTACGAGTTGAGAATTAATTAAGTTTGCATTTATCTTAAATAAAGTGAATTCGTTGCACTCCAGAGTATTTAATATATTTTCCGTCAATTATTCTTTCATAGCTTGAAGTGTTTGTGAATTCTCCTGTGTTTCTACAAGTATACTTATGTGCCAATATATTCCCCATGTGTTGAGTTAAGAAAATTTTAAAAGGAATTCCATCCATCCTGTATCTAAAATAGTAAAAGTCCTCAATCACTAATTGACTGGCTTTCTCTTGAGTCAATTAACTTTATTACCCCGAATGCCGGAGATGTGGTGGCGGTGTTTATTATCAGTTATGGGTTTTGATCATCCATCTGGCCTGTCGGAAATTTCGACACGAAATTACTAACACCCGGCAATTCCAAGCAAACATGGTTATGTCTGGAACATGCTAACTTTACTAATTTCCAAACTTTATCTCAGAGAATGGAGTTTGTGGCTGGTCAGAGAAAATGAGATGTTTACCACATCATCAAATATTCCTTTACGTATAACACGTATCTTTAAATCTATCAGCCTTGTGATTAAATATTATAAAAATGTGTTCTCCAGGACTGAATTTAATTAAATAACCAGCAAATACATAGCAAATACATTGATAATGACGAATTAGGAACCGGCGAGAGACGCGTCACTCGGGCCGAGAGGGAGCAAACACCATTAATTTAACATCATCAGTCTCCTCTGGAGCACGCTTGAAGCTCCTTAATTATTTCCCTCTACACGCAGTGTTATGAGATGTACAATTCTCCCATCGTCAGCACGATCTTCATTAACAACAAGGGAAGTGTTTTGTACCCGATAACCCATTAAATCTAGCTATTTCAGGCCAGTAATATAGATAAGGGTAGACTGGTGAGGACACGAAGCGAGCCAACAGACAGGGTAAATATTAATAATTAATCAGAATAATCATTTTCCCTGAGAGAGCCGTCATATATTGGATACGATTATTACTGTGTGCCCCCTTTTGACAGGTGTAAATGAAGGGGACGAAGAACTAACTGGTTCAACACGTGACATGTGATTTCATTAGTATTACCTACTAATTATTAGTTTGTGTGATCTTCCGCGTTCATATCTGGTTGTCCAGGCCAAAATGTACCATACAGATAAACTGTATTTGTTTCATTTAATTTACTAACCTATGTAGTCTTAACTTAGTAGTGAATGTCTACCAATCGATACTTTCGATTGATAAACTATATAATTAATAAACCCCCAGCTTGTGGGAAAATTAAATCATACAGTTCACTTTATTATCATACAGTCCGCCATTGAAATAAATAAATCCCACGAGTCAATAAACCCCACATGGCCTGTAGTATTGTAAAGATATTTTGTAACATCAATTGGTTGTTCCTTCCCCTCCCCCTGTTCTCTGTGGGACTGACTGTGGGGCCTGACGGCTGAGTGGACAGCGCTCGGATTCGTAGTCCTACGGTTCCGGGTTCGATCCTCTTCGGAGGCGCAAACAAATGGGCAGAGTGTCTTTCATTTTGATGCCCCTGTTCACCTAGCAGTAAATAGGTACCTGAGAGTTAGACAGCTGCTACGGGCTGCTTCCTGGTGATGGGTATCAAAAAGGAGGCCTGGTCGAGAACCGGGCCGCGGGGACGCTAAGCCCCGAAACCATCTCAAGATAATTTCAAGATAACCTTCCCCTTCCCCCCCCCCCCCTGCTGTTACGGGTAGAATTTCCCACTGTAAGGTGGCACTCTTCCTTTTTCTCTGGGGAAATATAATTTACAATTATGACAGCCTGATGGGTTACCAGTTTAGTAACCATTTTGGTAATTATTACACGGTGAGTGATGAGCACGGTGAGTGATGAGCACGTTGAGTGATGAGCACGGTGAGTGATGAGCACGATACATTCTAAGATTGACAATGTGCTATTTACGCCATATACATACTATGTAAAAATATAAAAACATATAACTATTATGTCTTGCAAACAATAGCTAATCACCAATTTTCATGGTAATATTTTAATTCAGCGCGTGAACACGCATAATAAACATTTCTTTTTGAGTCTCAGAAGCAGACAACTTTTAAAACATTGTTGACCAGTGGTTATTGATGGACACCATTTTGATGACGTGAATATAATTATGTCCAACAGAATCTGTAGTGCCACCACAGACATTATTTATCAGAAGGACGTTTATGATGGAATATAAATTTTCTCGACGTTTAATCACGAATTCCTCCACGGAATTACATGTGCTTCCTTTACTGTAATTGTGTTCTCAGGGCTCAACCCATCCTCCAAAAATGGGGTGGTAAATGTAAGAAGACAAATAAGTGCAATTATGTACTATTCATAACAGTTAGGAATTGTACTTATTTTCACTTAGTATTAAATCGTAGTTAAATATATTGTGAATATTTGAGTTTACCTGAAAAACTGAATAGAAAACCACAACCTCACCTAACCGTCTTAGTTTTTGACGATAATAATTTGATTGCTTCATAATTACAATTAGTACTTAACCTATAGCTATATTGATATTACGGTTTTATAAAACTAATAAAACAAAACTAAAACATATTAATAAATTGTTAAACTTTCGCGATATCTGGACGCGCCGGCGCGTCCGGTTTCGTCTAACGTAAACGCATAGTGGACATAAAGTTATGTCTTCTTTTAAAATATTTGTATAAAATTCAATTTTAATCCGATTTCATTGGGGTTTGTTTCAAACGACGCGCCATGAAGTTCTCTTTCTCACCACTAGGCCGCCTGGCGCGTCGGCCTACCCGGTCACGTGACGGGCCCATTGTTTTCGTGTCACGTGTCGGGAGTCGATCACGCTCCCCTCGCGCGCCAAACTCGAGCATTTTTACCCGTTTCCGTGTGGATTATACCCAATTACTTCATCAAAAATGGATCAAGGTCAAGGCCCAAGCACTTCTACGCCCAAGGAAGCCTCCAGGTCATCGAGATCAAATGGTTAAATATTACCAATTTACCAGGAAAACTCACAAGTGGACCAAAAAGATTACCTTTTATTTCCTGCAAATGGCATTGCATAATGCCTATGTTTTGTACAAATACAACACAACTGATCGAAAAAAACTAACATTGCTACAGTTCCACGAAGTGGCAATCTGGGCCCTATTGCACTGGGACACAGAGGAGTGGCCTAAAACAACAACATCATCATCTCAACACTTGCGGCACGCTCCAGACATAAATGATGACACAGCTCCTGCCAATGCTGACGCCATGCCAACTCCCGGACCATCTGGTGTGAGGCGGCCTTTGTTCACTACACCACCTCAAGATGAAGCAGACAACGAATCTGAACCCGACATGTCTGCCACACTGCCAGTTGACGAAACTGTTTTGTCAGATGAATCTGACTCTCCTGCAACTCCTGTTACACCTCCAGCGAGAGGACCTGGCCGCCCTATTGTTGATTCAGAAAATCGCATGAACTACAAACTGAAACATGAAATTTACAGACTGCCCAAACGTCTCAAGTGTCATGCATGCGCACGGTCCGGTAAAAGGAAGGACACGAACTATGGATGCAAGACCTGTGGTGTTGCACTCTGTGATGTTCCCTGCTACACCAATTACCACCGGAAACAGGTGTATTGGGTGGTGAAGAAGTAACCACCCGCAACAGCTTCACTCCACCTACAAACCATCTGTTGAGCAACTTCAGGAATGAAGCAACCTGTCCTCTTAAAAAGAACGTCGCTTTTGGCCGTTTGCCCGTATGGCCGAATTTGGACGTAATTTGAAAATGAAAAAAAAATTAAAATAAATTTGGGATTTCTTTTTTCAACAACAGTAAGTTAAGGGTCCTCTGATAGGTTAGGTGGGCAGGAAATTCTCATAAAGTTTCAAAACGTTATGAAAAACGTGAATTTAAAGTGTCCGTTTATAACCTCTGCGCGTAAGGCGGACGACTCAAATAGAAAACGGAACACAACGTCACTTTTGTGAGTCGATTTCATTTCAAATTACGTCCAAATTTAGCCATATCGCGCATACCAGCCAAAAGTGACGTTCTTTTTAAGAGGACGGGTTGAATGAAGAACCTGAAGAAGGTGGAGTGAAGAACAAATGCTCAACTTACTGTTCCACAACCAGCCTTCTCTTGGTAAGTACACCTATTTGGTCCAAGTTTGTGTAGTATAATTTAGCTCATAGAACATTCTATTGCGAAAACATTGCCACAAAAATGAATGACATACATACAATAATAATATCAGAACAGTGAAATAAGTATAAACTTTCAAAGCAACGTTTCGCGCGTGTGTCGTCCAGTCACCGTTACTGGGTAAAAGTGCGCCCACTTCCCACACTCTTGCGGGTAGGCCGGGACCATTATTCTACGATTATACTCATATCACCGTGTTGGGAATTTTATTGGGAGTCCATTGATACCAAAATTAAGGCTGTAGGACAATTGTAGAGGTGATAATAATCCCAAGAGTAAAAACATTTTGTTGCTGTTGAGCGCTCACGGCGACTCATCTTCGTAGTTATTTATTTCATGCTGGTATCTCTATAGCTTTCGTGACTTTTTTTACTGATGTTCTTCTAGAGAATTTTATTGCGAACACGTTGGTACCAAAATGAAATACGTAGCATAAAAACTAAGGTCAGAAAAGTAAAAAGAGTATACACATTTTTGTTTTTACGATTAAGTGATAAAAACGCCGCGCGCACATATGGTTGGCTGAGTGACCTTCGCCGAGAGCCCGAAAGTGTTAAGTAACTAAGGATATTTTAAAATTTTGTATAAAATCTATATTGTTTAATAAACCTGAAAAATAAATTTCTGATCTTTAAAACTTGTGTATTGCTAATTGTAATCGAAAACTTCATCCTAAAATTCTTAGTGTCTTAACAGAAAACGAGGAGAGTTAAATCGGGGGAGGGGGTTGGGTAAATGTAACAGCCCCATAAGTGCAATTATGCACTATTTATAACAGTAAGAAAGTGTACTTATTACACTTAGTATTAAATCGTACTGTCAATTCGGAGGATGGGTTGCAGGGCTGCGTCAGTAAGGTTAGAAAAGTTGAATCTATGTATTTGTGCGAGACAGAAAACAGTCGCTATTGATACTAAGATACGAATAAGTTAGAAGTAAAAACGAATTGAAATTAAAAAGTTCCTAATAACGTGGAAATGTAACGCCATGTGGAATAGAAACAATGAAAGACCACTGTTACGGTATCTTCACAAAATTCAAACCATTGTAAACTAAGTTAAGTATAAGTTAAACTAAATTATCTTCAGATGATTGATTGAATTTTTTTTCGGGACTTAGCGTCCCCGCGGCCCGGTCCTCGATCAGGCCTCCTTTTTGTTACACATCCCCAGGAAGCAGCCCGTAGCAACTGTCTAACTCCCAGTTACCTATTTACTGCTAGGTGAGCAGGAGCATCAGGGATCAAAGATACTCTGCCCATTTGTTTCCGCCTCCGCCGGAGATTGAACGCGGAACCTTAGGACTACGAATACCGAGCGCTGGCCACTCAGCCGTCAGGACCCTTACAAGGAATTATTCAATTCATATAATAGAACTCCAACCGAACACGCAATACTGTCCAACACTGATGTCCAAACTAACGGATGATATTCTATTCTCGGAAAGGCATCTCCTATCCAGCAAACATCATGTGCCTTGTTGACCAGACTACACCCTAAAAAATAAAGGGACGACGACGTTTTGGTCCGTCCTGGACCATTCTCAAGTCAATTGTCGT
The DNA here is from genome assembly GCF_040958095.1 of Procambarus clarkii. NCBI lineage: Eukaryota > Metazoa > Arthropoda > Malacostraca > Decapoda > Cambaridae > Procambarus > Procambarus clarkii. The sequence continues at coordinate 3,668,816 of NC_091198.1, read as the reverse complement.
CGGCTTGAGACCGAAACGTTGTCGTCCCTTCATTTTCTAGTGTGTGGTCTGGTCAACATATTTCAGCCACGTTATTGTGACTCATCATCTGCATCATGTGCCTTTTCATCAAGTATTCGCTTTAACTGTCCATCCAAACTAGGCTAGATATATTAACTTAACTGTAAGAAAACACAACTTATGAATAAGTGATGCACATCATGGTGCAGCAGGTCTACAATATAGAGTTCTACAACAAATCAGCTGGGAAACTAGACTTGACATTATCCAGAAATTACTGTCACAACGAGATGGTTTCTTGACAAGTAACTTACATGTGGAAGAAATCAGGAGCCAGATTCACAAAGCAGTTACGCAAGCACTTACGAACCTGTACATCTTTTCTCGATCTTTGGCGGCTTTGTTTACAATTATTAAACATTAATGAGCTCCGAGGCTCCAGGAGAATGTTTATAACAATACCAACAGTTGATTGGGAAGTTTTGATGCTCGTAAACTGTTTAATAAATGTAACCAAAGCCGTCAAAGATCGAGGAAAGGTGTACAGGGTCGAAAGTATTTGCATAACTGCTTCGTGAATCTGGATCCAGATCTCTTTACATGTATGAGATTTGTGTTTGCAGTGAGTGTGATTCATTTTGTCGGCGAATCTGTTTATATAAAATCTCAGAGGCTTTGTGAATTTCTAGAAATTCTTGTTCTATACCCATAGATTATCTATATATCTATCCTCCCAGAATTACTTTTATAAAAGGTAATTATTCATTACTTATTCAACCCACTCGACCTATTAAATTAACATAACATCATAATACATGAACGTGCAAAGGCCTATTGACCCACCCATACGAGGCAGCTCCTGATTTTATCGAAATATAATTCCCATCTACCAATCTTCTATTTGCCTTATCTTTACATTAACCAATTATTTCCAAATGTATGGATTTATCTTGTGTAATAATTTTGTTTTCTGTAGTCTAAGATGAAGAGGTCCCTTAAGATTGTTGGACGGTGTTGGTGTTTAATACTATTTGATGCTGTATAATTTATCAATTAAGTTCACTTACAAGAGATTAGCGCCGGTATTTAGCAGAGGACGCGTGGCTAATGGTAACGAATGGCGACCATCTTCGTCATTCTTCTTGAAGCCATTCTTATTCTTGAACGTAATCAAGAGAGAGAGTTATGGTTCCCGAGTCCCGCTAATCTTGCTGAAAGACCACTGTGCCTTCAATATTTGGGATTTTATATTTTTATATAATATTTAGGAGAATTAGTCAATAAATATTTTTAGTGGAATTGACTTGGCGAAAATCATTGATTATTATTTTGTGGTTTTGACGAGATATTATCGAAATAAAAGAACACTGAGGAATCTCCGCCACATTGTTCATTACTGATAACCTTTTCGGAATGAATTACAACCTGTCGTCCAAGTATGAGAGTACCTATAGAGCCTTTGGATGTAATGTAGATAATATGGACCACCTAGTCCTCTGGAGTGTTCTCGACGTCACTAAACTGATGTACTAAATTGCCCGAACCTAACCTAACTGAGGACCCACGAATAGCGAACAGGTAATCACTTAAATGTTAACAGCCACTATGATTTGAAGTATATCAGTTTTTTTGCCGTAGGGAGATTTATACGTCAAAATGCGATGTACTATTCGAGTGGACGGGTTGAGGACTGCCGCAGCCAAAGAAAGTTCGCGTTTAGTAATAGTAATCATGCTTGAGGCCTGAGTTAAATGCCAAGAAACAAGCCTAACAACAGGCAATAATTGTTCCCATACCGAAACCAAAGTACTCTGGCAATTACAGACCTATCAGTCTAGTGTCATGCACATGCAAGATACTTAAAAAAAATCATTTTAAACCGACTGTTGCACAAAACAGGTAACCTAGAGGAAAGGTTCAACGGATTTGTTAAAGAACGGAGCGCAGCAAATAGTATAGCTAATTACTTAGCTAATGACACAGCTAAGTACTCTGTATTTGTTGACATCAACGGAGCTTTCAACAAAGCACAAGGGATTGCGATCCTGGATGAGCTTGCATGCATAGGTGTCAAGGGGAGACTCGTGAAATGGATTGAAGACTACCTCACAGGGAGGAAAGCCAAGGTCTGCGTCAACGGAGCAGTCTCGAGAACAATGATTATGGAACCCGGGATCCGAGAAGGAGGATCGTTAAGCCCCACACTATTTAACATATGAACTCCATTGTAAATAATGAATTTCAGGAAGGAACTCAACAAGTGGGATATACAAATGATGTCCTAATACAAGCTCCCACCTTGGGAAAAATTAAACAGTCCATTATTCTCCATGGAAGGAAATGTGTTGAACTCGGTATCACTGTCTCCACAAACAAGACGAAATCATACTCTCATTAGTGGGGAGAAAATGAAGAACTACAAATAAATGGTGAAACACTTGAGTGGGTTGACCACTCTCGGTACCTTGGCGTCTCTGTCGGCTCTATCAAGGAAAAAAAAGAGGAACTCAACCAGCTAATAGGAACATGTTAAAGTCGACTCCGGGCATTGAAAGTTATGACCTGGAATGGGCATGGAGATTCTATTGCCGTGCTAAAATGATGTTCTCAGCCAATGTGGGCTCCGGAATGAATTCTATGAGGTCTGTTCTTCATAGACTATGCCGGACCAGTTTTGTGCACTTATTCTCAAAGCTATATGAAAAACTTGAAAGCATACACAATGAAGCCATGGCAATCATTTGTGGAGTCCCAAGAATTGCCAAAACATCTGATCAACGAGAGGAGCTGTCCCACCCCAGTGTTAAAAGCAGAATTAAGGAACTGAATACTAAGCTTGCAATTAACATAGCCAGAGATCTCCATTATAATGATATTGCCAAGAAAAAACGGAGTTCTGTGTTACAGGAGGAAACAGGAAAGGCAAAAAATGGCATCTCAGATCAGTCTGCTACCTCGAAGAACTTCACCTGCTTGAGCAAGCCCGTGAGCTCCTGCCTGTTGAGAGGTTACCTCGTTGGGAGGATGACCCATGCAGGATTATTCTCAACGAGATGACATCGAAAAACATCCAACACGATACCACAGGAATAGAGGCATAAATATCATGAGGAAATTTATAAAGATGCCGGAAAAGAACTAGATCAAATCTACACTGATGGGTCATCTAATCCAGCCAACTGCAGGCCTGGTGCAGCATACACTGTAATTAGAAATAATAACTTTCAACACGGAAATGAAGACTAAGCACGTATTGAGAACTATGCCTCCTCAACGCATGCAAAGCTAACTGCCATTGTTATGGTGTTATGATTCCTTGAAGGAAACACTAACGGTGCAATGATCTACACTGATTCACAAGCAGCACTACAAAGCCTTAGTAGACATCAGATAGAAAACCTTGCGATAGTCGCTGAAATAAAGAGAGCAGTGAGAGTACTAACCAATAGTCAAATTCTTGTGGATCCCCTCCCATGCTGGAATCTGTGGAAATGAACGAGCAGAACGATACCTAGTTGTGTATTCACCAAGTTGTGCTTGCGGGGGTTGAGCTCTGCTCTTTCGGCTCGCCTCTCAACTGTCAATCAATCAACTGTTACTAACTACTTTTTAACACACACACACACACACACACACACACACACACACACACCCCGCCTCGGTTGAGAGGCGGGACCAAAGAGCCAGAGCTCAAACCCCGCAAGAACAACTAGGTGAGTACACACACACACACAGTAAGCAGCTGTCTTACTCCCAGATACCTATTTACTGCTAGGTAACAGGTGCATCAGTGTGAAGGAAACTGCTCATTTGTTTTTCCGGCGGTGCCGGGGATAGAACCTCGGTTCCTAGGTCCACGAGCCTAGAGCGCTGTCCACTAAGCCACCACCCACCCAAACGTTTAACAACCAGGTACCCATTCACTGCGGGGCGAACAGAGGCTACAGTTAAGGATTGGCGCCCAGTCAATCCTCCCTGACTAGGATACGAACCCATGCCAAAGCACTCGCGAAGCGCCGGGCGAGTATCTTACTACTGCGCCACGGAGATTTCCGTGGCGCAGTGTGTGTGTGTGTGTGTACTCACCCAGATGTGAATGTAGGGTCGAGCTAGGCTCCTAGCCCTGCCTTCCGATCTTAGATAAATGAAATGTCTCATTTCTTACGCCTTTCTCATCTTTACTTTTACAATTTTGAATCGAATTAACTTCCAAACTTTTTCATCTAACCTATTTCATTTATTGACAACCCTAACACTGAAAAAGTTCTTCAGTCCTTATGTCCCTATGACTCATTTGCTACTCCAGTTCCCATCTATGTCCCCTCGTTCTGCTGTTCCCAGCTTTGGATAACGTTGGTTTGCCTATTTTTTCAATTTTCCTTACAATCTTATATGTTGTTTTCATGTTCCCCTTATCTCTCGATTCCTCCAGTATGATAAAGCCAAGTTTTCTCAGTCTTTTCCCATACCTAAATCCCTTCAGTTCCGTAAAGCCACGCAGCATATCTGTGGACCTTTTCTAGTTTCTCCTTGTTTTTTTCAGATAAGGGTTCCATGCTGGAGATGCATATTCAAGGGTGGGTTTGACCTTTGCTCGGAAAGCTCCTTTGTCCAAGTTTCTGAAGGATACACGGATGTTGGCAAGTGTGCCATATGCAGCTGTTGTTATTCTGCTAATATGGGCTTCTGGCATCTGATTTGGGGTTATGTCCACTCCGAGGTCTTTCTCTTTTTCTGATTGAAGAATTTCTTCATCCTGTACTGCTGTACTTGGTATTTGAACTCCTGTTCTAATCCTCATAACTTTGCATTTGGCTAGGTTAAATTCTAACAACCATTTTCAGACAACTTCTTCAATGTGTCCAGATCCTGTTACAGTGCATCATAATCTAATCCTGATCTGTCGGTTCTCTTTAGTTTTGCGTCGTCTGCATACCTTGATATGAAGGAGCCAGTTTCCTCTGTCCAGTCATTAACATAGAAACAGGTTGCGGGCCCCAGAACCGACCCCTGTGGTACTACTCCACTTATACCCTCTCTCTGCTCTGATGTCTCTGCTCTCATTGTAATCCTTTGCTTCCTTCCTTCGAGATATTCTCTGACCAACAATAGAACTTTTCCATATATGCCATCCTACTTTAGTGGTTTGCGTAGAAGTCTTTCATGTGGGCCCCTATCAAATGCTTTCAGACAGTCAAGGAATATGCAGTCTATGCATCCTTTTCTTGTATGATTTCTGTCATCTTGTTCTAGAGCTTCAGCAAGTTTATCAAGCAAGATTTTCGTTTACTAAAACCATACCGGTGCCTTGATACAAAATTTATATGTTCTAAATGTTCCATTAGCCTGCTTCGGATCGGTCTCTCTCTAGCAATTTACAAGGGATATTTTTTAGTGATAAAGATATTACAGGTCTGTTGTTTAACGGGTTCTTTCATTCCCCTTTCTTGTAGACTGGTACCATGTACCACATCAACCATTTTACAGCAGTCAGGAAGGTCTTCCCTTTCTGGAGAGGAATTACATATTATGGAATGTGGGCTGCACAATACTTCAGCTGCCTCTTTTAGTAGCCATGGCGATAGTTTGTCTGGTCCCATGGCTTTTACCACATCCAGTTCTGTAGTTGCTTCTTTACTTCATCTGATGTAACTGTTATTTCAGTGTGTGAGTGTACTTACCTTGTTGTGCTTGCGAGAGTTGAGCTGTGGCTCTTTGGTCCGGCCTCTCAACTGCCTATCTACTGGTGTATAGGTTCCTGAACTTCTTGAGCTCTATAATATCTACTTTAGAAATTGTTCCACCACATCACCTCCTAATGCATTTCGTTTATTAATTACTCTGACACTGAAAAAGTTCTTTCTAATGTCTCTGTGGCTCATTTGGATTCCGAGGTTTCACTTGTGTTCCATTGTGCGTGTTCCACCCTTGTTAAATAATCCATCCTTGTCTACCATGTCAATTCCCCTGAGAATTTTGTATGTGGTGTCTCCCAGAGCTCTTCTGTCTTCCAGCGACGTGAGGTGCAGTTCACGCAGCCTTTCCTTATATCTGTCAAACCGTATTACTGTCGTATACTTTTCTATCTTTCCGAAGATCAACATACCCATGGTCCGGTCTCTGAATAAACCACTTGATTGGTGGTTTGGTCAACAAGGTTGTTGGACGCGGCTGCTCGAAGTCTGACGTATGAATCGCAGCTTGGTTGTTCAAGTATTCTTTGAAAGTGTTTATCAAGTTTTCTTTCGAACGCTGTGAGAGGTAGCCCAATTATGTGTAGAGATTGTGGAAAAGTGTTTTGGCCTTTGATGTACAGGTTCTTGAGCCTATTGAGCGTCTATCATATCTAGATTTGGATCTTTGTCTCCACCACAGGCTATCTTCCGCCTAGTGCATTCCATTTGTTAACTATGACACAGAAAATATTAATTATAACGTCTCTGTCGCTTGTGTGTGCGCGCTCGCTCCTTTCCTTCTGATTATACAGACGCGCCAGACACCACACTGCCATAGAGATAATGTCCAGGAAACTAATTTTGACCTCATAAAACTGCGAGAATCACCTTTAATAAAGGTCCGCGCAAGGTTGTTATACCACATCAGCCTAAGATGCACCTCCCTTTTTTGATGCAAGATTGCATGATTAACATCTTACTTACGATAATAACAGCATAGATATAAATTCAGCATCTCACGCGATAAACGCTTTCTAATATATAAACCCGCCAAAAAAATTCAGCCAGACGCTGATTACTGAGTTGTAAAATTGAGCAACTAATGCAACAACGACTTAAGCCGCTTCTGGTGGACGGATGGAGGCGCCGAGAGCAGCTTAAGACCTGCTCAGCATCCCTGAAGAAGCCTACGTATCATTACTGAGTAAGAGTTGTGGTTATGGTGGTTGTTGTGGCCCTGGTTGTGGTGGTTGTGGTGGCCCTGGTTGTGGTGGTTGTGGTGGCCCTGGTTGTGGTGGTTGTCGTGGCCCTGGTTGTGGTGGTTGTGGTGGCCCTGGTTGTGGTGGTTGTGGTGGTTGTGGTGGCCCTGGTTGTGGTGGTTGTGGTGGCCCTGGTTGTGGTGGTTGTGGTAGGGAGTACTGAAGGCTATGTGGATGTTTGATATTGATGTTAGTGATATTTCTTATCGTAGAGGTGGTGAACTGGTGATGATGGTGATGGTGGTAAGGGATGTACTTGTTATCGAAGTGGTTGTGGTGTCCATGCTAGTTTGTGTTGTGATGGTGTTTTTTTTTTATTGCAGGGATATTCCTGCGCGGGCCCCAAGCCTCTGGCTGGCCCACTAGTGATGGTGGTAATTGGTAGTGGTGGTAATATTGTTGAAAGGCACCCAGCAACCTACATGCCTTGTAGATGGTGGCGCTGGGGAAGGCGGTGATAAGATTGGTGGTGATTGTGAGGGTGTCTGATTGTGATGGTGTCTGATTGTAATGGTGTCTGATTGTGATGGTGTCTGATGCATCGTTAGATATGGTGGTGATGGTAATAGGGATGGGGGGAGGTTTGTATTTGTAATTTTCGTAGTGATGGTAAATCGTCAACATTGAGAGGAATGAGTGCGTTTTACACACGTAAATAATCTCCCAGAGTGAGATTGTTTACGTGTGTGTGTGTGTACTCACCTAGTTGTACTCACCTAGTTGTGTCTGCAGGATCGAGCATTGACTCTTGGATCCCGCCTTTCGAGCATCGGTTGTTTACAGCAATGACTCCTGTCCCATTTCCCTATCATACCTGGTTTTAAAATTATGAATTGTATTTGCTTCCACAACCTGTTCCTGAAGTGCATTCCATTTTCCCACTACTCTCACGCTAAAAGAAAACTTCCTAACATCTCTGTGACTCATCTGAGTTTCAAGCTTCCATCCATGTCCCCTCGTTCTGTTACTATTCCGTGTGAACATTTCGTCTATGTCCACTCTGTCAATCCCTCTGAGTATTTTATACGTTCCTATCATGTCCCCCCTCTCCCTTCTAGTGTGTGCTTGTGTGCGTGTGTGTGTGTGTGTGTGTGTGTGTGTGTGTGTGTGTGTGTGAAATTTTATCTGTGGTTACACATATGATAGAAAACGTCGTCATTTATGTGGCTGTAAAATATAAGACCTACTATTTGCCTAGAACCTGAATAATCTAACCTGACCTGTATAATCAGTGTTCTATGTTGCTATCATCATTCAAAAGCATTATTCGTGTAACATCTATATCTTAAAAGATATACAGTCTGCCTGTCAGTTTATTTGTATGTCCAAGTTTGAAGGCCAGATGCTAAGGGCTAGCCTCATAAAATTGTTAAGATTTCACATGGGTAATATGGGACTGTCATAGACCGGATGGAGTCTGCCAAAGTGCAACTTTTTAAGTAGGATCGGCTCCTATTTCGAATCTAAGTGACCCCCTACAAACAACGAAATTTGGATTTTATTTTCCGGAGAGTTTCAATAGTTTTAAGTTGTTCAATGTCTCAAATTATCCAAAATCGTAACCACAACGCTGTATTTAATAAATAGTTGTGAAAATAACGTTGTGTTTATCTTGTATGTTTGCTGAGATTGTATGTTCTGAGAGACAGAGAGAGAGAGAGAGAGAGAGAGAGAGAGAGAGAGAGAGAGAGAGAGAGAGAGAGAGAGAGAGAGAGAGAGAGAGAGAGAGAGAGGGGGGGAGGGGATGGGAAAGATAACGGAAGAAGAGGTGAAAGATTTTAGAAGAGGAGAAAATGAAGACAGGAGAAAAGTCAAATGAAATATGCGGGAGAAAAGGAAGAGGGAAGGGGATGAGGAAAAGGAGGTGGAAAAGGATAGATAGGGATGAGAGGAAGGAGAGGTAAGAGTGGTGTAAAAACACACAGAAAGAAGAGAGGAGAAGAAAGAGAAGGGGGGGGGGGAGAAGACCCGGGCATCGCCGGTCCCCGGGTGATATGTATGACCGTATCCAATTTAGCAATCAGTGTTTTCAGTAAGACAAGGAATAAATAGGGTGTGAAGAGGCAATAACCAGAGAGATGAATCGAAACGACGCAGTTCTGAGCGTTGTGACTGGGAGAGAATATGGGTGCTAAGAAGCGTAACTGGGATGTTATCAGTGCTGTAAAGAGACGGGTTGTTGAGGTAATGGCTTCACTTGTGCAGCTTAACAAGGCCGTTACTACCCGGGGTGAAGGCAGTGACGTGTAACAGATTACTGCTACCCCCGCCTTCTGAACCATTACCTCTCGTTAGTCAGTCTAACGTTATCTCTCTCTCTCTCTCTCTTTTACCTAGGATTCATAAGCGCTGCTAAATGACGTACTGCAACTGTGTATATATATATATATATTAAAAGAAAACTTCCTAACATCTCTGTGACTCATCTGAGTTTCAAGCTTCCATCCATGTCCCCTCGTTCTGTTACTATTCCGTGTGAATATTTCGTATTTCATTTCGAGATTGTATGTTCTAAGAGAGAGAGAGAGAGAGAGAGAGAGAGAGAGAGAGAGAGAGAGATGAGAGAGAGAGAGAGAGAGAGAGAGAGAGAGGGGGGGGGGGGATAGGGAAGGTAACGGAAGAGGAGGTGAAAGATTTTAGAAGAGGAGAAAAGGAAGACGGGAGAAAGGTCAAACGAAATATGCGGGAGAGAAGGAAGAGGGAAGGAGATGAGGAGAAGAGGAGAGGAAAATATATACTATATATATATATATATATATATATATATATATATATATATATATATATAATATATATATATATATATATATATATATATATATATATATATATATATATATATATATATTAGTATATTTTTGGTAGCAGTCTTTCCTGTAGACATATATATTATTAAATATGACCGAAAAAGTAAGATTAATAATTCTAACACGAATTTTCTCAATCTTTCGTACATTACGCTTCACTGTTGGAGGTAAATCAAAAATCAATTCTCCAAAATTCATTTTTATTTCTAGTCTGACGCGACACGGGCGCGTTTCGTAAAACTTATTACATTTTCAAAGACTTTAGTTCACAAATACACAACTGAATAGAACTTACGTATCTCCGATTTTATATCTACATTTGAGTGAGGTGGAAGGGGTGATGTGGCATTAACAGAAGACAGAACAAAATGTGGTATTAATAGGGTATTAATTTCATCAACACAAGACAGAACAAGAGTATTAATAGGGTATTAATTTCATCAACACAAGACAGAACACGAAACAATGGATATTGAATAGAAGTGTTTGTAGAAAGCCTATTGGTCCATATTTCTTGATGCTTCTATATTGGAGCGGAGTCTTGAGGTGGGTAGAATATAGTTGTGCAATAATTGGCTGTTGACTTCTTGATGTGTAGTGCCTCGCAAACGTCAAGCCGCCTGCTATCGCTGTATCTATCGATGATTTCTGTGTTGTTTACTAGGATTTCTCTGGCGATGGTTTGGTTGTGGGAAGAGATTATATGTTCCTTAATGGAGCCCTGTTGCTTATGCATCGTTAAACGCCTAGAAAGAGATGTTGTTGTCTTGCCTATATACTGGGTTTTTTGGAGCTTACAGTCCCCAAGTGGGCATTTGAAGGCATAGACGACGTTAGTCTCTTTTAAAGCGTTCTGTTTTGTGTCTGGAGAGTTTCTCATGAGTAGGCTGGCCGTTTTTCTGGTTTTATAGTAAATCGTCAGTTGTATCCTCTGATTTTTGTCTGTAGGGATAACGTTTCTATTAACAATATCTTTCAGGACCCTTTCCTCCGTTTTATGAGCTGTGGAAAAGAAGTTCCAGTAAAATAGTCTAATAGGGGGTATAGGTGTTGTGTTAGTTGTCTCTTCCGAGGTTGCATGGCTTTTCACTTTCCTTCTTATGATGTCTTCGACGAAACCATTGGAGAAGCCGTTATTGACTAGGACCTGCCTTACCCTACAGAGTTCTTCGTCGACTTGCTTCCATTCTGAGCTGTGGCTGAGAGCACGGTCGACATATGCGTTAACAACACTCCTCTTGTACCTGTCTGGACAGTCGCTGTTGGCATTTAGGCACATTCCTATGTTTGTTTCCTTAGTGTAGACTGCAGTGTGGAAACCTCCGCCCTTTTCCATGACTGTTACATCTAGAAAGGGCAGCTTCCCATCCTTTTCCATCTGGTAAGTGAAACGCAGCACGGAACTCTGCTCAAATGCCTCCTTCAGCTCCTGCAGATGTCTGACATCAGGTACCTGTGTAAAAATGTCGTCAACATACCTGCAGTATATGGCCGGTTTCAAGTTCATGTCGACTAAGACTTTTTGCTCGATGTTACCCATGTAGAAGTTTGCAAACAGGACACCTAGGGGAGAACCCATAGCGACCCCATCTACTTGCTTATACATTGTGCCCATCCGGGCTCAAGAAGGGTGCCTCTTTAGTACTAGCTTGGAGTAGTTTCCTCAGAATATTTTCTGGTATGTCAAGAGGAGTACAGGCTGGATCACGATACACTCTGTCGGCTATCATTCCGATTGTCTCGTCCACAGGTACGTTGGTAAACAGCGATTCTACGTCCAACGAGGCTCTAATCCCTGTGGCCCGTGTGCCCCGCAGTAAGTCAACAAAATCCTTTGGAGACTTCAGGCTGAAGGCGCAAGGAACATAAGGAGTCAGCAGGCCGTTGAGTCGCTTCGCCAGTCTGTACGTGGGTGTGGGTATCTGGCTAATGATTGGCCGAAGTGGGTTTCCAGGCTTGTGCGTCTTGACATTTCCATACGCATATCCAGGTTTATATTCCCCAATGATCTTTGGCAGGTGGAGTCCGGATTTCTTGGCGTTCACAGTTTCGATCAGTTTGTTGACCTTTGCTTTTAATTCGGCTGTAGTGTCCTTCGTTACCCTTTGGAACTTAGTTTGGTCAGAGAGTATGATATTCATTTTCGCCAGATATTCGTCTTTTTTAAGAATGACATATATTGGCGACTTGTCACCTCTCCTGACAACTATCTCCTTGTTCTCACGAATTCTTTTAGCTGCCGCTTTAAGCTCGGGGGACAGTATGGTGCTTCTGTAGTTGCCTCGATTCTTTCCTCCTTCTGCAATAAGTTCTGCTTGTAAGGTATCTTTGGTAGTGACCTTCTTTTGTGTCTCGAGGTCGAATATGTCGTCCAACAGAATTTCCAACTCTACTTTCCAGGCCATCTCATTCGGTCTGGACATAACATGACAGTTTATGCCCAGATTTAGGAGAGTGACATCCTCACAGACCAACATCACCTCAGCACTGAAACAAGGATTATCAAGAAACTAACAACATTATATGGAGGACCTATGGCAATTCCACGACCAAGAGATGGCTTCCTGAACCTTGCAGGAATTAACCTCACTGAGGACCAAGTCACTCTCCTAAATCTGGGCATAAACTGTCATGTTATGTCCAGACCGAGTGAGATGGCCCGGAAAGTAGAGTTGGAAATTCTGTTGGACGACATATTCGACCTCGAGACACAAAAGAAGGTCACTACCAAAGATACCTTACAAGCAGAACTTATTGCAGAAGGAGGAAAGAATCGAGGCAACTACAGAAGCACCATACTGTCCCCCGAGCTTAAAGCGGCAGCTAAAAGCCTTCGTGAGAACAAGGAGATAGTTGTCAGGAGAGGTGACAAGTCGCCAATATATGTCATTCTTAAAAAAGACGAATATCTGGCGAAAATGAACATCATACTCTCTGACCAAACTAAGTTCCAAAGGGTAACGAAGGACACTACAGCCGAAATAAAAGCAAAGGTCAACAAACTGATCGAAACTGTGAACGCCAAGAAATCCGGACTCCACCTGCCAAAGATCATTGGGGAATATAAACCTGGATATGCGTATGGAAATGTCAAGACGCACAAGCCTGGAAACCCACTTCGGCCAATCATTAGCCAGATACCCACACCCACGTACAGACTGGCGAAGCGACTCAACGGCCTGCTGACTCCTTATGTTCCTTGCGCCTTCAGCCTGAAGTCTCCAAAGGAATTTGTTGACTTACTGCGGGGCACACGGGCCACAGGGATAAGAGCCTCGTTAGACGTAGAATCGCTATTTACCAACGTACCTGTGGACGAGACAATCGGAATGATAGCCGACAGAGTGTATCGTGATCCAGCCTGTACTCCTCATGACATGCCAGAAAATATTCTGAGGAAACTACTCCAAGCTTGTACTAAAGAGGCACCCTTCTTGAGCCCGGATGGGCACATGTATAAGCAAGTAGATGGGGTCGCCATGGGTTCTCCCCTAGGTGTCCTGTTTGCAAACTTCTACATGGGTACCATCGAGCAAAAAGTCTTAGTCGACATGAACTTGAAACCGGCCATATACTGCAGGTATGTTGACGACATTTTTACACAGGTACCTGATGTCAGACATCTGCAGGAGCTGAAGGAGGCATTTGAGCAGAGTTCCGTGCTGCGTTTCACTTACGAGATGGAAAAGGATGGGAAGCTGCACTTTCTAGATGTAACAGTCATGGAAAAGGGCGGAGGTTTCCATACTGCAGTCTACACTAAGGAAACAAACATAGGAATGTGCCTAAATGCCAACAGCGACTGCCCAGACAGGTACAAGAGGAGTGTTGTTAACGCATATGTCGACCGTGCTCTCAGCCACAGCTCAGAATGGAAGCAAGTCGACGAAGAACTCTGTAGGGTAAGGCAGGTCCTAGTCAATAACGGCTTCTCCAATGGTTTCGTCGAAGACATCATAAGAAGGAAAGTGAAAAGCCATACAACCTCGGAAGAAACAACTAACACAACACCTATACCCCCTATTAGACTATTTTACAGGAACTTCTTTTCCACAGCTCATAAAACGGAGGAAAGGGTCCTGAAAGATATTGTTAATAGAAACGTTATCCCTACAGACAAAAATCAGAGGATACAACTGACGATTTACTATAAAACCAGAAAAACGGCCAGCCTACTCATGAGAAACTCTCCAGACACAAAACAGAACGCTTTAAAAGAGACTAACGTCGTCTATGCCTTCAAATGCCCACTTGGGGACTGTAAGCTCCAAAAAACCCAGTATATAGGCAAGACAACAACATCTCTTTCTAGGCGTTTAACGATGCATAAGCAACAGGGCTCCATTATGGAACATATAATCTCTTCCCACAACCAAACCATCGCCAGAGAAATCCTAGTAAAACAACACAGAAATCATCGATAGATACAGCGATAGCAGGCGGCTTGACGTTTGCGAGGCACTACACATCAAGAAGTCAACACCAGCAATCAACAGCCAATTATTGCACAACTATATTCTACCCACCTCAAGACTCCGCTCCAATATAGAAGCATCAAGAAATATGGACCAATAGGCTTTCTACAAACACTTCTATTCAATATCCATTGTTTCGTGTTCTGTCTTGTGTTGATGAAATTAATACCCTATTAATACTCTTGTTCTGTCTTGTGTTGATGAAATTAATACCCTATTAATACCAAATTTTGTTCTGTCTTGTGTTAATGGCACATCACCCCTTCCACCTCACTCAAATGTAGATATAAAATCGGAGATACGTAAGTTCTATTCAGTTGTGTATTTGTGAACTAAAGTCTTTGAAAATGTAATAAGTTTTACGAAACGCGCCCGTGTCGCGTCAGACTAGAAATAAAAATGAATTTTGGAGAATTGATTTTTGATTTACCTCCAACAGTGAAGCGTAATGTACGAAAGATTGAGAAAATTCGTGTTAGAATTATTAATCTTACTTTTTCGGTCATATTTAATAATATATATATATATATATATATATATATATATATATATATATATATATATATATATATATATATATATATGAGAATGTCAGACCATGTAGGAAAAATGAAACAGGAATTTCCTTAAGTACTTTCGTATATTAATACATCTTCAGAAGGAGTGATTTTACAGATCGAGTACTAGACATAAATAGACAGGAGAGAATGGTGGAGTGAAGTGAGGTACAATACGTGGACACTGCAGACGGCCTATTGGCCCATCTGATGCAGCAACCACACACAGGCCAACACATAAATAATTATAGCATAAAATAGTAAATATATACAATGAATTAGTGAGACAAATGTGTTCCAGTGATCCTACTTAAATCGCCCTTTAATTGATCTATTAAAAATGGATCAAACAAATCGCCGGCAAAGTTAACAGAGTCACGGTTCAGTAGGTTGCGGGGCTCTCTCTCCGCTGGACACTGAGCAGAGGCAAGGCTTCTTTTAATGATGTCTTTGACTTCGTCGTGTCTAGTGTGCCAACCCGCCGATTTTCCACAGTGCAGGTCATGCAATCCATATTCGTCAGCATCTGCCTCGCCGCAAATACACCTATGAACAGTGTGGATAGGGGCAGCAAGGCAGAGAGCGACTGCAATACGGAGCTCCTGCGGATCAAGACGTGTGCCTGTCGCAGACATAGGAACTGCCAAAAGGAAGTCCCCTGCATGGGGAGCCTGCACAGCTGTGAGGCGTGCACGATCACTGGGGGTTGTTGCTGCCTCCAGCAAAGCTGTGGCTTCTTTGTCTACAATGGGGTTGTCCCAGCTGGATTGTTTCTTGGCTTTTGGAATGGGGCTGTCCCATGCCGAAAGTCAATATATAATATTATTTATATATTATATATATATATATATATATATATATATATATATATATATATATATATATATATATATATATATATATATATATATATATATATGCGGAAAATCCACAGAGAAATATGAAATGAGGTGAACGTTTCGGCTTTGTTAAAGCCTTTGTCAACACCAGACTGACTAAGGAGAAGGGAGAAGGGGGAGGATATATAGGCCGACACCTGACCAACCCATCCCTAGGGTTGGTCAGGTGTAATTAACCAAAAACAGGTATAGCTTAGAATGGTCAAAGAGGATAAAGCGATCAGAGAATAAGGATGAAAGATTAAAGAAAAGCCTCATGAACACACAATATATGAATATACAATTATAATGAGACATTGTAAGCCTCTCTATCAGAGTTGTTTCTTAAACTGTTGTGCAATATTATAACTTAAAAATGGATCAAGTTTGTACATTCCAGTACTAATATTAAGAAGATTTGGACACTGACTGATTAGAGCAGACTCAATCAAATTCCGTTCCACGAAATTCCCACAATTGGTAATGCTTTTTGCCCCATTCCAGTTAATATTGTGATCGCATAAACTCGTATGTAGATACAATGCATTAGACGTTTGGGCAGTTCTAATACTATTAGAACTGTTATTATAATAGTTCTAATACAGTTCTAATACAAACGTCTAATGCATTGTATCTACATACGAGTTTATGCGATCACAATATTAACTGGAATGGGGCAAAATGCATTACCAATTGTGGGAATTTCGTGGAACGGAATTTGATTGAGTCTGCTCTAATCAGTCAGTGTCCAAATCTTCTTAATATTAGTACTGGAATGTACAAACTTGATCCATTTTTAAGTTATAATATTGCACAACAGTTTAAGAAACAACTCTGATAGAGAGGCTTACAATGTCTCATTATAATTGTATATTCATATATTGTGTGTTCATGAGGCTTTTCTTTAATCTTTCATCCTTATTCTCTGACCGCTTTATCCTCTTTGACCATTCTAAGCTATACCTGTTTTTGGTTAATTACACCTGACCAACCCTAGGGATGGGTTTGTCAGGTTTCGGCCTATATATCCTCCCCTCTCCCTTCTCCTTAGTCAGTCTGGTGTTGACAAAGGCTTTAACAAAGCCGAAACGTTCACCTCATTTCATATTTCTCTGTGGATTTTCCGCATAAAATGATCAGTGTTTTGTGATCGTCAATTGCATATATATATATATATATATATGCATATATATATATATAAAGTTATATATATATATATATATATATATATATATATATATATATATATATTATATATATATATATATATATATATATATATATATATACGGCTTCTCCAATGCTGTCTAAAGATAAGGATCTTTACTGCCTTAACATAATTTGTGTTTATATGTGTTATATAATCAAGTACCTGGTCAATATTGTTAAAAGGGCCACAACGTAAATATCGCGTCGTCATTAATCAGTGTTTCAATGTATAATTAATTTTCAGAGACGATCATCCATTATTTATGATGGTGACATTCACAGTAAACATAATTAATTGTCTGCTCACCTCACTGCTGCTCATGTTGTCATGAAGCGCGCGGTGTCTTCTAGCTTAGCACAAATATGGAAGAACTCAATGAAATGGGTGGAGTGCTCGGAGCCTCTTGTCCTTAACGATGTTTACTCCTGATAATGTTATACCGACTCCTCACTTGAACACCGGTTATGTGAGAGTTCACCAATTATATATGTGAACACCGGCATTTGCAGCCCGTCCTCCAAACAAAGATCCAAAAGTGATTCCATGCACTCGCCAAACCCCTTGTTTATGAATGAAAAGCGGTTTACACACGACTCACAACTGCTGACGTTCGAACATATCCGGAACAAGTATTTCACTGACGAATTTTGTTCGAATCACAACGCTATAAATGCTTCACCCACGTACTACAAATACAAATAATCGCCAACAGAACCTAAACACCTAACCTAACCTATGCCTATATATGCACAATATGCTAATATATTATAATATTAATTTATACTAGAGAAAATTCCCGTTTTGAATGAACAACATATTCAAATTTATGAATGCGTCTGTGGGGTCGACCGCTGGATGTAATGGACTTGAGTCGAGGACGGGTTGGGCATTTGTGTCAACAACGGTTCTGTGCCTGTGCAAAGTTATGCATGTGTACACCACAGGACCAGGCTCAGCTTCGTTGATTACTGCAGTTTTGGGGTGAATATACAAGGCGTTGACTTCAAGGAGGTACATTTCATATTGTTTTGAGGGTACTGATGCCTGCAGCCTCGTTTTACATACCTAGATGAAACTGAATACCTTGTATAGGAGATGCACTTGCAGAATCCATTCCAATAAATTCTTTTTTTTTATGTGGACCAAGCATTAGAGTGGATTTAATGAGGTTTTTAATGTTTCATATTGATAAAATGCCAGAAAATAAAAAAATACAATAATTATGCTACTTTCTTATTCCATTTTTTGTGTGTATAGGCAGGCAGGAGGGTTAGTCAGTAGACAGACTACTGAAGTTCTTGCGAGGCATGATCCATAATAACATTTGGGGCTTACGGCTCATGCTCGGCGATATGGAAAATTGGTTTACAGAGAATTATATAAAGTTTATCTAAATGTAGTAAGTTTCCTTGTAAATTGATGTAAATATGATATTTATATTGTATATTATTTAATAGAGACAAGAAAATAAGTAAATTCATTCACTGTTGATTCAACATCTTGATTCAACAGTGAATGGATTTGAGAGGACTATATGCGGCCTGGATAGTGTTTACGTTGGTCGATTGCTGGTTACCCTACTGGTGGTGGTTTGCCACTGACAGGGTGACGTTTGGATTTGCCATGGGAACTTCTCGACCTCCAGTGAAGTGGACATTGTCGGCTGGTCTGACATTTACGGTGCCGGTGGACCATCAGTTGGTTGGTGTCGCCCTGGTGGACGTGCTACATGTGCAGCTGTCGGACTTAGTGTGCGTCCAGCTGCTTCAGGGCCACCGTGCTGTGGTCAAGTTCCACCTTCAGGCAGCCTTTCAGGCGTTTCTCGAGCGGTGTGAGGGGCGTGTTTACCATCTCCCTGATACCGCTGGTTTTGTTAAAGTGGTGAATCTTAGTGCCGCCTCGACGTATGTGGCGGTGCATGGATTCGTTCGGATGGATGAAAATTTGCATGGATGAAACCCTTCGAATTTCAGGACGAGCTTTTAACCTCCTGTTTTGAAAGGTTTGGGACTGTGTTCAGTATTCGTTTGGAACAAGGTCCTTGCCGGGCTTTGTGCTGGGACCTGGCAAGAGCCCAACGGAGAAGATCCTCCGACATTTCAGTAGGAGCATTTTTAATAGACACGTATGTGTACTCCACACTCAAATTCGTCACAGTCACAGAGCCTCGACCGTTGCTCAGCTGCACCTCCCGATCCTCATACTTTTCAATAAACTGCCGGAACAAGAGATCAACCGGAACCGGATATGCCGGAACTGATATCAACACGAGCGAGGCAGATCTTGAAAGAGAAATTGACAATATGCCCATGCACTCAGCCCCGGGTCCAGACTCATGGAATTCAATATTTATATAGTAATGCAAATTAAGTGCCTGTAGCACAGGCACTCAGTATTGTGTGGAGGAAGAGCTTGGACACAAGGGAGATACCAGATGCGCTTAAAGAAGCAGACATTGCCCCTCTACACAAGGGTGGTAGCAAAGCATTGGCAAAGAATTATAGACCAGTTGCACTAACGTCCCACACAATAAAAGTATTTGAGAGAGTGATCAGGAGTCTGGTCACTATATTCATGGAAACCAGTGACCTCCACAATATGGATTTAGAACAGGAAGATCATGCAATATGGATTTAGAACAGGAAGATCATGCCTTTCACAGTGTACTTGACCACTATGACAAAATCACTGAGGCATTAGAGGAAAAAACATAATGCAGATGTCGTATACACAGATTTTGCAAAGGCATTCGACAAATGTGACCATGGAGTGATCGCACACAAAATGAGGTCAATGGGTATAACTGATAAAGTAGGACGCTGGATACTCAATTTCCTGTAGAACAGAACACAAAGAGTAACAGTCAATCAAGTAAAATCGATATTCTCATATCAGATATAGACAAAAACCACAAGGCACAGCTTCGTGTCATCCTTTGCAGATGATACAAAAATCACCATGAAAATTACCTCTGCTGAAGACATTGATAAACTACAAACAGATACTAACAAAGTTTTCGACTGGGCAGCAGAAAATAACATGATGTTTAACGGTGATAAATTCCAGGTACTCAGACACGGCAAAAATGAGGATCTTAAACATTATACTTGGTACAAAACACAATCGAATCTGCCCATAGTAGGAAAACACCATGTCAAGGACTTGGGAATAATGATGTCCGACGACCTAACGTTTAGGGAGCATAACCAAGCAAGTATTGCGTCAGCAAGAAAAATGATAGGATGGATTACGAGAACCTTCAAGTCCAGAGATCCCATCACAATGGTTGTACTCTTCAAATCACTTGTGTTGTTCCGTCTTGAGTACTGCTCAGTACTCACTTCCCCCTTCAGAGCAGGAGAGATTGCTGAAATAGAGGGAATACAGAGAACATTTACGGCACCCATAGACGAGATAAAGCACCTAAATTATTGGGATCGTCTCAAAGCTCTCCAAATGTACTCACTAGAAAGGACACGAGAGAGATACCAAATAATATACACGTGGAAAATACTGGAGGGACAGGCCCCAAATCTGCACAGTAAAATAACAACGTACTGGAGTGAACGATATGGAAGAAAATGCAGAATAGAACCAGTGAAGAGCAGAGGTGCCATGGGCACAATCAGAGAACACTGTATGAACATCAGAGGACCACGGTTGTTCAACGTCCTACCAGCGAGCATCAGAAATATTGCAAGAACAACCGTGGACATCTTCAAGAGGAAAGTAGATTGTTTCCTTCAAGGAGTGCCGGACAAACCAGGCTGTGGTGGGTATGTGGGCCTGCGGGCCGCTCCGAGCAACAGCCTGGTGGACCAAACTCTCACAAGTCAAGTCTGGCCTCGGGCCGGGCTTGGGGAGTAGAAGAACTCCCAGAACCCCATCAACCAGGTACCAGGTATCAACAAGCCATTCTCGGCGAACTTCACCACCACTCTGTCCTCACGAACGACCTGCAGACCAACGAGATCTTCCACTTTCACGTTCATAACATCAAACAGAGTGTTGGTGAGGACTCCAATATCCACCTTACAGGTAAATGTCAGCCCAGCCGACTCCTGCCTCCGCAGTGGCGGCACGTAAGTCTCCATACTGAGACTTAAAGAACAGTCACCCAGCAGTGGCAAACGACCACTCGCCAGTACAACCGAGAAGCGACCAATGTAAAACACCAGCAGAGAGACCGCAGGAACGTCTGACCTGGCTGGTGGTTCAGAGTGGACCTCAGGCAGCAACTGGCAGGGCAGACGAGCACGTCTGCACCCCGTGGTGGCCAACGAGGCAATCCAAAGTCTGGAAGTGGTGGCATTATAACTGCCGTGTTCTTGGACACCCGTAAGTCTGGCAGTGGTGGCATTATTACTTACTACTTACGTAGAAGGTTCAAGTATTTACGAACGTGTACATCTTTCCTCAATCTTTGATGCTTTTGATTAAACAGTTTAAAGCATGAAAACATCCCAATCAACTGTTGTTATTGTTAAAAACAGCCTTCTGGTGCTTCTGAGCTCATTAACTGTTTAATAATTGTAAACAAAGCTACCAAAGATTGAAAAAAAGATTTACAGGTTTATAAGTGCTTGCATAACTGCTTCGTGAATCTGGCCCCTGCGCTTCCGACCCCAACCCGTCCTCGGCTCAAGTCCATTACATCCCCCGGTCGAGCCCACAGACGCAGTCATAAATTTTTACATGCTGTTCATTCAAAACGGCAATTTTCACAAATATAAATTAATATTATAATTATTAGCATATTGTGCATATATAGGCATAGGTTAGGTTAGGTGTTTATTGTTCTGTTGGCGATTATTTGTATTTGTAGTATATGGGTGAAGCATTTACAGCGTTGTGATTTGAACAAAATTCGTTAGTGAAGCACATGTTCTGGAAGTGTTCGAACGTCAGCAGTTGTGAGTTGTGTGTCAGCCCGTCCTCCAAACAAAGACCATAAAGTGATTCCATGCACCTGCCAAACCCCCTGTTTATGAACGAAAAAATGGTTTACACACGACTCACAACTGACTTAGTTCGAACACTACCGGGAACAAGTGCTTCACTCACAAATTTTGTTCGAACCACAAAGCTGAAAATGCTTCACCCACGTACTACAAATACAAATAATCGCCAACACAACCCAAACACCTAACCAAACCTAACCTATGCCTATATATGCACAACATGCTAATATATTATAATATTAATTTATATTTGAGAAAATTTCTATTTTGAATAAGCAGCATGTAAAAATGTATGAATGCTTCTGTGGGGTCGACCGCTGGATGTAATGGACTTGAGTCGGGGATGGGCTGTGTGTAAACCGTTTTTCATTCATAAACAGGGGGTTTGGCGGGTGCGTGGCATCACTTTTGGGTCTTTGTTTGGAGGACGGGCTTGGCTACGCAGCCCATCCTCCAAACAAAAATGCAATGGGCAAAAGTAAGTGGTACTCGAAATCATCTTCAAAGGTTTAGAAATTGACACAAAGAGAAATCTGGAAGACTGGAAGCCCTTACGGAAGACTGTAGACAGATGGGAAAGGCTGTCGCTCGGGTTTGTGAGCACAATTAGACGAGTACACACAAACACCCACCCAGTCACGACCCGCACACAGTTATACAATATTTACACAACATTTGCATATTCACTTCAGAAGGTGAACTGGTTTCTTGCCCAACACGGTTAATTTTCCCGAGTCCACACCCACTAATCACGAAGGACATGCAGAGAGCACCAGCTACAATTAAAGTAGACTTACCTGGAAGCGGCTTCTGGGCAGTAACGTAACGAACAATGTAGCTATTTGTCACTGGAGAGTGCGAGGGTACACATTATACAACATTTATTTCGTATTTAATGAAGAGAAAAACTAGATTCTTTTTTTCCTACTGCAGGATACAAATGAGGAGAAAAAATATCTAACATCTTGCTCGTTAGTATAATATGCCACTATGATTATCCAACTATGTTTATAATATCCAACTATAATTCCTATCGCCATACCTCCAACGTCGGGAGTTTGAGTTCGCTCAGCTTTCACTATAAATAAATTTCATGAACTCTGAGTTACGTCTAGCCATGTACTTCAACATAGTAGTAGAAGCCAGTTACTAATGTGTACTATGCCTCAAATTTAGAGGCAATAGGAGAGAGAATGGAGAGAAGACCAGCAAATAGGCAGGAGAAAGATACCAGTTATTAACGTAAGAAATACAGTGAGAGAACGCTCTAAGGAACTGAAGCACATGTGATTCATGTGCTACATATGATTTACATATCACACCTGAAATGGAAATCATAAGGAGTGTGTAGTCCATGCTTTTTCTGACTCCATTACGAAGAAGGAAGGAAAGGAAAATATCAGTCCATGGTAGAACGTACAGTGTCTTACATGGTAGAACTTACAGTGTCGTAGGAAAAAAACGAAAAGTTTAGCGGATGTATATGTATACGGAGCACAAGTGACCTGAAACAACTGCATCTGAAATAGATCAGAAATGAAATAGATCAGAAATAGACTGATCTGATTCAGACATCTCAACTGACTTGAACAAACCGGAAAACAATTTTTTATTTGTGTTGTTTTGACAAATTTAACTAACCTCTCTTAACCTCCCTAGGCAGATACACGATATCTGAGGCCTAATATAGCATATATGTGTGTGCTTTACTAGGCCTAGGAATATTTAAGTTTGTTTTTTATCTTCAATTATTTTAAATGAAATCCTTACTAGCCAGTATACTACTATCTACTAAGAAATCGTGACTATTGACGGCATCACAATAGGTACTATCTGAACAGGAGGATGGGTTGCAGCAACATAGCATCCTGGGATAAATAGAAACCGAAACCACTACTACTACAACACACACACACACACACACTTACGGGACTCTTTGGTCCCGCCTCTCAACCATCAATCAACAGGTGTACAGATTCCTGAGCCTATTGGGCTCTATCATATCTACACTTGAAACTGACTCCATACACAGTTTCAATTGTAGATATGATAGAGCCCAATAGGCTCAGGAACCTGTACACCAGTTGACCGGCGGTTGAGAGGCGAGACCAAAGAGCCAGAGCTCAACCCCCGCTAGCACAAATAGGTGAGTACACACACACACACACACCACAGGGGGCCGTGGCTGAATGGACAGTGCTTGAGACGCGTAATCCCAGGGGCCCGGGTTTGATTCCCGGAACAGGCAGAGACGAATAAGCAGAGTTTCTTTCACCCTGATGCTCTGTTACCTAGCAGTAAATAGGTACCTGGGAGTTAGACAGTTGTTACGGGCTGCTTCTTGGGTGTGTGTGTGTGTGAAAAAATGTTAGTAGTTTGTAACAGTTGATTGAATGACAGTTGAGAGGCGGGACGAAAGAGTAGAGCTCAACCCCGCAAGCACAACTAGGTGAATACACACACACACACACATACACACACTACCGGCGATCATCCTCCTCCTCTCCCTCCCTGCCTCTCTCTCCCATCTGACACTCTTCCTTCTCTCTCTCTCTCTCTCTCTCTCTCTCTCTCTCTCTCTCTCTCTCTCTCTCTCTCTCTCTCTCTCTCTCTCTCTCTCTCTCTTTCTCTCTCTCTCTCTCTCTCTCTCTGCTCCCCTCCTGGCAAACCCTATCACGACATAGTAGGAACAGGGACAAATTTTGGCAGTGAGAAGTAACAAGGGGAACAGGGAAAAGTCAATGTGAACAAATGAAGGAAATATTCGCCCAAGTTTTGGAGGAAATAAGAAGGGAGATGCAGCAAATGAATGATAAAATATACAACCTGCAAAGCGAGCTGACAGCAGCAAAGGAGGGGATTAAAACTCTCAAAGAGAACATTACTGAGGCTGAGACTTAGATAATCATCCAAAGAAAGGATGGAAATGATACATTAGAAGCGAATGCCATTGTACAAGCAACTTTTGCAGAAATGCTTAAACGAACTTGGAAGCAATGTCCTAAGTGAGGAAGGTGGCCATGAAAGCAGCCATCTCACAGGAAGCAGCAAGATCCACTAGTCAGCTACTGGAAATAAAAAGATCAGTGGTAGCTGTGGGTATTAAGGAACAGAAAGACTCCAATAGACCAGAGTGGAATGATAAGGACAGAGTGGCAGTAAATGAAATACTAAAGGGGCTAGAGATGGATGAGGCAGAACATAGCATTGAGAAGGTTTTCAGATTGGGCTGTTACAACAAGGACAGAGACCGCGTTTTAATGATAGTGTTTGCAAACGAGACCACAAAGGAGAAGATTCGAACATGGAAGAGCCACCTGCAATATGTAGGAGAATTAAAAAAAAAGTATTCCTCCAGAGGGACATGACAATGGAAGAGAGGGCCATGGCGGCAGAAGCAAGGAAGAAACGCAGGGCGATAGGAGAAAACCAGGAAATCACAGCCCCCAGCACAACATCTCCGGATGTGAGGGGGCAACCGACAACCAGAAACCCAGTAACACCAGAGGGGAGGGCAACTCCACCACCCTCCTATGCATAGAAACCACTCATACCCAGAACCCTCCCTGCCCCCACTCAAATGCTCAGCCAACTCCCCCTCTACCCTCACCCTATTCCCACCCTGCTACCTTTCCCATACTCCCACCATGTTCCCCCTCTCCCCTTTCCCTCCCTGTCCTCCCTCCCCCTTCATCCTATACCCTCCCTGTCCCCCCTTCACTTGACCCTCCATCCCTCACTCCAGTATCCTCTGAGACCCTGTTATCTGCCACATAAATCCTCACACCCATGGAACAGCTTCCTCCATCAGCAGAACGCTCACCAAGAAGAGGACATGAGAAAGGACAGAGGAAAGTGAGTCTCAAGGCTATGTACACTAACACAGATGGGATTACAAATAAAACAAATGAATTTGGAGAATGGGGAAACCCAGATATAACAGCACTCACAGAAACGAACCTGACGAAAATCATAACAAATGCAGTGTTTCCACAAAATTACTGTGTTGTGAGGAAAGAGAGAGAAGGAAGAGGAGGTGGTGGTGTAGCTCTGCTGGTAAGAAAAGGCTGGGATTTTGAGGAGATGGTTATTCAGGGCTGTGAAGGGTTCAGTGACTACATAACAGGTACCATAGCAACTGGAGGACTAAACATTACAGTTGTAGTCATATATAATCAACCACCAAATGACAAAAGACCCAGACAGGAATATGATAGAAACAACATGGACCACCTTTAACATAATAGAGAAAGCAGTATCTGTTGCTAGCAGGAAAGAATCTGGACAACTAATAATGGGAGACTTTAACCATGGAAAGATAGATTGGGAGAACAGAGACCCACATGAAGGACCAGATACATGCAGAAGCTGCTGGACGTAGCAACAAGAAATTTTCTAAGCAAACACGTCAAGGAACCAACAAGAAGGAGAGGGGAAGATGATCCAGCCATGCTTCATCTGATATTTACCCTAAATGAGTGGGATATAAAGGAAGTTAAGTTGGAAGCACCCTTGGGAATGAGTGATCACAGTGTATTGATCTTTGAGTACCTGGTAGAGCTAGGATTTATCTCCCCCAAAAAGAGCTAGGAAACAAAGGGATGGCATACCGAAAGGGGAATTATGAGTAGATGAAAAGTTTTCTAAGGGGTATACCATGGGACACAGACCTCAGAGCTAGGTCTGTACAAGACATGATGGACTATGTCACCGAAAAGTGTCAGGAGGCAGTATATAGGTTTATCCTGATCCAAAAAGAAAAATCCGAAAAGCAAAAGAAGAATCCATGGCTTAATAGGGCATGTATGGAAGCAAAGGAACTGAACAAAAGATCGTGGAGTAACTTCAGAAATAACAGAACACCAGAAAGCAGAGAGATATACCAAAGAACTGGGAATGAGTATGTTAGTGTGAGAAGAGAAGCAGAGAAAAATTATGAAAATGATATAGCAAACAAAACCAAGACCGAACCGAAGCTATTCCACAGTCACATCATGAGGAAAACAACAGTGAAAGAACAGATAATGAAACTTAGAACAGGTGAAGACAGGTATACTGAAAATTACAAAGAGGTGTGTGAAGTACTCAACAAGAGGTTAAAGGAGGTCTTCACAATAGAACAAGGTGAGGTCACTGCTCTAGAAGAGGGGCTAGTAAACCAGGCGTCCTTGGAAGGGTTCGAAATTACGAGAGATGAAGTCAAGAGACACCTGTTGGACCTGGTTGTAAGAAAGGCTCTTGGTCCAGACGGAATTTCACCATGGATACTGAAAGAGTGTGCAGAAGCACTTTGCTTGCCACTCTCCACAGATTCACGAAGCAGTTACGCAAGCACTTTACGAACCTGTACATCTTTTCTCAATCTTTGGCGTGTGTATTAAAAATTATTTGTTTTGTTTACAATTATTTGTTTACTTTTAAAAATTATTTGTTTTGTTTTACAATAAAAATTGTTTACAATTATTAAACAGTTAATGAGCTCTGAAGCACCAGGAGGCTGAAGCACCAACCTTGCATTCTCAGCCGAAATCACAGATGTTGACGGACAGCAGCTGTATGAAGACATTTTGGATTGATGAACGCTATATGCAATCCAAAATTGTTACACTTGGGCAGACAGTTGTTCTATCTGTCCAACTATAGCTGAACAACATGGAAGCACCCAAGCTCAAACCACTGGCACAGAATTGACTATACTATAGTACGTAGGAAAGAGAAACAGCATTTCTGTGTGAAACCCGTCCTCCTAAGATCTCCCAACGTCAAGAATCTGTCGTACTAAAGTGCCCTTATCCGAACCTACCAAAGGACCCTAAACAGAAAACGAGACAGCGTGTCAATTTTGCGAGATTGTACCATTTGCTTGTACGACAATTTTTGCCCTTAGGTAGAGTATACGTCAAGATGCGTCGTTCTATTATAAGGACAGGTTGATGTGTGACCAAGGCCATGTATAGTGCAGATAGCTGAACGGACCACAGACTGGTCATTACAAAAATGAGCCTTAGCATCCACCCGTCTCGACGTCCACTGGGCGTCAAATTAGCAGAAATGCATAAATATCCTCAGCTTGAAAAACAGCGGCAGTTACTCGCTGATGCCCTTGTATCTAAACTGGAAATCACAGATACTGTTGCTGACATAGTACCCAGCTGGTCGGCCTTCAAACAGTTGGTGATCGCCACCGCCTCCAAGACATCATAGGTATCATCACAAGAAAGAATCAGAACTGGTTTTAAAATAATTACGAGGAAATGAAGACCTTGTGGGATGAGAAACATCGTTTCTACCAAGCCTACAGAAATGACCCTAAATCTGCAGCGAAGAAAGCTGCCTTAACCAGAATGTGGCAGAGTGGACAGATGAGGTTGTGTGAGGGGCAGGATACGTGGCAGAGTGTAGAGATGAGGCTGTGTGAGGGGCAGGATACGTGGCAGAGTGTAGAGATGAGGCTGTGTGGGGGGCAGGATACGTGGCAGAGTGTAGAGATGAGGCTGTGTGAGGGGCAGGATACGTGGCAGAGTGTAGAGATGAGGCTGTGTGAGGGGCAGAATACGTGGCAGAGTGTAGAGATGAGGCTGTGTGGGGGGCAGGATACGTGGCAGAGTGTAGAGATGAGGCTGTGTGAGGGGCAGAATACGTGGCAGAGTGTAGAGATGAGGCTGTGTGAGGGGCAGGATACGTGGCAGAGTCTAAAAGTTGCTGCGATCCAGGCTTTTCCAGAAAACAACGAGGTGAAGAAGTTCTTCAATGTTTTTCTGGCCGAGTACAGCCCAGTCCATCTGACTCAGATGTACTCACGCACACAAACACTCTCTCTCACACACACACACGCACAGTGTGGGGGGGGGGGCTGGTAGCCTAGTGGATAGCGCGCAGGACTCGCAATTCTGTGACCCGGGTTCGATTCCCGCACCAGGCGGAAACAAATGGGCAAAGTTTCTTTCACACTGAATGCCCCTGTTGAATAACAGTAAATAGGTACCTTGGAGTTAGTGAGCTGTCACGGGCTTCTTCCTGGTGTGTGTGTGTGTGTGTGTGGTGTGGAGAAAAAAAAAGTAATAGTTAGTAAACAGTTGATTGACAGTTGAGAGGGGGCCGAAAGAGCAAAAGCTCAACCACCACAAACCCAACTAGGTGAATACTAAGTGAAGACAGTGTGTGACCAAAGAGTCAAAGCTCAACCCCAGCAAGCACAAATAGGTGAGTACACACCCACACACATTTGTTCGAATGGTCGAACAAATGGTTGTTAGATTTTACTCCAAGCAAATGTAATGTAATGAAGATAGGTGTAGGGACCAGGAGGCCAGATACAAGGAATCATTTGGTAGATAAAATACTTCAAGAGTCACAGAGAGAGAAAGACCTGGGGGTTGATATCACGCCAGACCTGTCCCCTAAAGCCCATATCAAGAGGATAACATCAGCAGCATATGCCAAGTTGACCAACATAAGAGCTGCATTTAGAAACTTGTGAAAGTAATCATTCAGAACATTATATACCACGTATGTCCAACCAATCCTTGAGTATGCAGCTCCAGCATGGAGTCCATATCTAGTAAAGCATAAGACTAAACTGCAAAAGGTTTAAAGGTTTGACACCAGACTTGTACCCGAATTGAGAGGTATGAGCTACGAGGAGAGACTACTGGAATTAAAACTCATGTCGCTGGAAGACAGAAGAGTTAGGGGGGGACATGATCACCACATATAAGTTTCTCAAAGAAATTGATAGGGTAGATAAAGACAAGTTATTATTAACACAAGGGGCACACGCACCGGAGGAGACAAGTGGAAATGGAGTTTCCAAATGAACCACAGAGATATTAGAAAATACTTTTTTAGCGTCAGAGTGGTTGACAAATGGACCGCATTAGGAAGTGATGTGGTGGAGGCTGACTCCATACACAGTTTCAAGTGTAGATATGATAGCGTTCAGTAGGCTCAGGAACCAGTACACCAGTTGATTGATAGTTGAGAGGCGGGACCAAAGAGCCAGAGCTCAACCCCCACAAGCACAAATATGTAAGTACAAATAGGTGAGTACACACACACACACACACCATACACACACACACACGCGCGCACACACACACCTACACACGCACACAAACACACACACACACACACACACACACACACACACACACACACACACACACACACACACACACACACACACACACACACACACACACACAAATAAAGCAGATGCATGTGAAGTCACTATTCATCAGGCGGCATTAACCAGGGCCAACACTGCCTCATTACCCCCTCAGCCTGCTCCAGGGGTAGACTTTGATACAATCAGCAGATGATCGTAAAATGCTTATTGGCCCTACTTTATGGACGGCAGCCACGAGAACGATAATAACCGGTGTAATGTACGACAGCGGAGCTATCCTCCTTCGATACCCCTGAACCAGTCCCTGGTGTGCTGTCGCCCTGGCTGGTCCTGCCCTCTGGTGGTGGTGGGCGCTGTAGGGAGGCAGGCGGGGGGATAGTGGAGAGGGTAGGACGGACGAAGGAGAGCCAAGAGACAGAGTGGGATAGATGATGAAGAGGATTAAATGGGATGGAAATTCAAAGCTGGGAGGAAAGGAAGAGGATTTACATTTTATCTGTCCCCCCCTGTCATTTCCTCTTCTACTATCTGTAACCACATCTCTGTTTAAATGTATTTGTTTTCTTATATCTCTGCTACTACTTTATATGTCTCTTCCGATGAACACAAAGGAAAATAAAGTCAAAGCATTAACATTATGACTGGTTTCTTAGATTAGGGGAGATTAGGGGACTGAGCAATGAAGATAGTCTGAGGGAATTATACCTTAATACATTAGAGAAAAAATTCTATGGAGCGCGCGCGCGCACACACACACACACACACACACACACAACTGTGCCTTACGACACTAGAAAGAAGAAGGGAGAGGGGGGACATGATAGGAACGTATAAGATACTCAGAGGAATTGACAGAGTGGACATAGACGAAATGTTCACACGGAATAGTAACAGAACGAGAGGACATGGATGGAAGCTTGAAACTCAGATGAGTCACAGAGATGTTAGGAAGTTTTCTTTTAGCGTGAGAGTAGTGGGGAAATGGAATGCACTTCAGGAACAGGTTGTGGAAGCAAATACTATTCATAATTTTAAAACCAGGTATGATAGGGAAATAGGACAGGAGTCATTGCTGTAAACAACCGATGCTCGAAAGGCGGGATCCAAGAGTCAATGCTCGATCCTGCAGACACAACTAGGTGAGTACAACTAGGTGAGTACACACACACACACACACACACAGGTGTGTGTGAATAGGTAGGTTAATAGGTAGGTGAATACTAGGTGAATACACACACACACACACACACACACACACACACACACACACACACACACACACACACACACACACACACACATACACACACACACACACAGTTGATTTACAGTTGAGAGGCGGGCCGAAAGAGCAAATCTCAACCCCCGCAAAAACACAACTAGTAAACACAACTAGTAAACACACACACACACACATACACACACACACACACACACACAGTGCTAGGTATGATGAACCAAGTCATTTGGAAATGCAAGGAGGCTGAAGAGAGATTTATTCCAACAGTAAAGGAAAAAAGCAGGAGGGAATATAATAACCCATGGTTTAATGGACAGTGTCAGGAAGCAAAAGTGAGAGGCAGGAGGGAGTGGAGGAAGTACAGAAGACAAAGGGCAGAGGACAACAGGATTAGATGTAACAGAGCTAGGAACGAATACATTAACATAAGACGAGTGTCGGAAAGAAATTATGAGAATGATATTGCAATCAAATCGAAAAAGCAACCTAAATTACTACATAGCTATATAAGAAGGAAGATGTCGGTAAATGACCAAGTGACACGACTGTGGAAAACAGAAGGGGCATATACAGAAAGCGACAAGGAAATCTACGAGGTACCGAATGCAAGTTTCCATGGAGTGTTCACAACCGAGCCTGAGTGGCTCCCATTGATAGAAGAGATTACCCTAGATGAAAGACTATCAGATATAGAGGTGACAGCAGAGGAGGTAATGAAACAGTTGACAACACTGGATGCAACTCAAGCGGTTGGCCCAGACAAAGTATCACCATGGATACTGAAAGAGGCAGCGCAGGCTCTCAGCGTGCCTCTGGCAATGATCTTTAATGAGTCACTTGTGTCGGGAGAATTGCCCAGTTGCTGGAAGAAGGCAAATGTCGCACCGATTTTCAAGAAAGGTGATAGGGAGGAGGCACTTAACTACAGACCCGTATCACTGACAAGCAACCCCTGCAAAATACTTGAAAGAATAATTAGGCTAAGACTTGTTGAGCACCTGGAGAGCATTTGGTTTGTAAACAAGCATTAACATGGGTTCTGGACAGGGAAATCATGCCTAATAAACCTTTTAGAATTCTATGATAAAGTAACAAGAATAAGGCAGGACAAAGAAGGCTGGGCAGACTGCATATTTCTTGATTGCCAAAAGGCCTTTGATACAGTACCGCACATGAGACTGCTATACAAACTTGAGAGGCAGGCAGGAGTAAGCGGAAAGGCCGTAGCATGGGTAAAGAACTACCTAACAGGAAGGCGCCAGAGGGTAATGGTAAGGGGCGAGAAGTCGGACTGGCGAACAGTAACAAGTGGAGTACCTTAAGAAACGGTGCTGGGACCAATCCTCTTTCTAATTTACGTAAATGATATGTTTACAGGAGTGGAATCATACATGTCAATGTTTGCGGTTGACGCAAAATTAATGAGAAGAGTTGTGACAGAGGAGGATTGTAGGATCCTACAAGAGGACTTAAACAGGTTGCAGAGATGGTTATCTTGAGGTTATCTTGAGATGATTTCGGGGCTTTTTTAGTGTCCCCGAGGCCCGGTCCTCGACCAGGCCTCCACCCCCAGGAAGCAGCCCGTGACAGCTGACTAACACCCAGGTACCTATTTTACTGCTAGGTAACAGGGGCATAGGGTGAAAGAAACTCTGCCCATTGTTTCTCGCCGGCGCCTGGGATCGAACCCAGGATCACAAGTCCAGCGTGCTGTCCGCTCGGCCGACCAGCACCTCCGGTCATTGGTCAGGGAAATGGCTACTGGAGTTCAACACCAGTAAATGTAAAGTTATGGAAATGGGATCAGGTGATAGGCGACCAAAGGGACAGTACACAATAAAGGGGAACTGCCTACCTGTAACGATTCGAGAAAGAGACCTGGGAGTTGATGTGACACTAATCTAACTCCTGAGGCACATATAAATAGGATAACGACAGCAGCGTACTCTACACTGGCGAAAATTAGAACTTCATTCAGAAAGCTAAGTGAGAAGGCTTGTTGGGCGCTTTACACTGCCTACGTGAGACCAGTCTTAGAGTATGCCGCGCCATCATGAAGCCCCCACCTGAAGAAACACATAAGGAAACAGGAGAAGGTTCAGAGGTTTGCGACGAGGCTTGTCCCAGAAATACGAAGAATGGGATATGACGAGATTCTGAAGGAACTATACCTTACGACACTAGAGAAAAGAAAGAAGAGAGGAGATAGGGACATATAAAATACTCAGGGGAATTGACAAAGTTGAAATAGATGAAATGTTCACATGTAATAATAACAGAACGAGGGGACATGAGTGGAAACTGGAAACTCAGATGAGTCACAGAGATGTTGTCGGAAAATCCGACACCATTTAATAATCATACAGATAATAGCTGTATTACCAACAAGTTACCCATAGAAAACGTAACTTGTAGTGGAATTACCGTCTATAGAAAACGGGATATCATCACCACATACCATTATAATTCACCAGCTATTCTGCTGGGAATTATTCTTAAATACATTAGTCTTTGGACTTTACCATCATAAAAACATCTTATATAAATTAACTTAATTATCAATATTAAAGTAGAGTAAATGTGACCCTTCTATCACTTTCTGAAATCTGGACAAAGTAGGCCAGGCGTCAGGGAGGAAGGGGGCAGCCATTGTTGTGTCACCTCCGAGACGTGTGGAGCAAATTCGGCTCCTATCATTCTGGACAATGTCGGCCAGTAACGTCAATAGTATGGAGTGTTAAACAGCCATTGTTTATATTGAGACCAGAGGCTCACACGGGAGCAAATTCGGCTCCTGTTAAATTTACTTGGACGTAGTGTTATGGAAACCAAAGGTGTACCATTGTCAACACGCTGTCTACAAATTCAAGTTAAGTGTCTATCCGAAACCCGTTTATCATTCATTTATGGCCATTAATGTCAGGATATAGGGTGACCCGGTTAGATCGCGAAATCGCCTCAAACTAAAGGTAATTAAGCCAGGTCTTCATGTTCCATGTACTGTATAGTGTTTTCTCTGATATAGCTTGTCATATATAGGATTCTGGCTTTACAGCTAGCGCACTTTTGACAGGTCAAGACGAGGATGCAAGATTTGTGCACCAGTTACTGGGTGATATGGAAGCTACCTCAAAGAGGATAATTTGGTGTCTACACCCTAGTTATACCTGGTGGACTAACCTGCTGTACTATAAGATAAGGAACCTCATCAATGTATGTAGTTAATTTTGTAGTTTGATTGGCTGCATATATATTAATTTAATAAACCCCCCCTAATGTGTAGAGGATCGATTTGTGAGATTAAGAGATTATTGCAGAAATACAGTCCACTTATCATTATACAAATTGCTATCGAAGTATATAAATTAACGTAAATATAAATTCATATAAATTAAATAAATATAAATCTCACAGGTCGGTTCCCACAGATGTTAGGAAGTTTTCTTTTAGCGTGAGAGTAGTGGAAAAATGGAATGCACTTAAGGAGCAGGTTGTGGAAGCAAACTCTATTCATACTTTTTAAAATTAGGTATGATAGGGAAATGGGACAGGAGTCATTACTGTAAACAACCGATAGCTGGAAAGGCGCGATCCAAGAGTCAATGCTCGATACTGCAAGCACAAATAGGTGAGTGCACACACACATACACACACACACTCACACACAAACACACTCACACACAAACACACATACCACACACACTCACACACAAACACACTCACACACACACACTCACACACAAACACACTCACACATAAACACACTCACACACACTCACACACACACTCACACACACACACTCACACACACACTCACACACAAACACACATACCACACACAGTTATGAGTTACGAGGAAAGGCTGCGTGAGATGCGCCTCACGACACTGGAAGACAGAAGAGTAAGTTGAAACATGATCACTACCTACAAAATTCTCAGAGGAATTGACAGGATAAAGATAAACTGTTTAACGCGGGTGGTACGCGAACAAGGGAACATAGGTGGAAACTGAGTGCCCAAATGAGCCACAGGAACGATAGAAAGAACTTTTTCAGTGTCAGAGTAGTTAACAGATGGAATGCATTAGGCAGTGATGTGGTGGAGGCTGACTCCATACACAGTTTCAAGTGTAGATGTGATAGAGCCCAATAGGCTCAGCAATCTGTTCATCAGTTGATTGACAGTTGAGAGGCGGGACAAAGAGCCAGAGCTCAACCCCCGCAAGCACAATTAGGTGAGTACAATTTGGTGTACAAACAAACACACACACACACACAAACTCACACTGCCTGTGTCAATCACAGTTACAGCGAGTCAATCACCAGTTGATTGACAGTTGAGAGGCGTGACCAAAGAGCCAAACCTCAACCCAAGCAAGCACAAATAGGTGAGTTCAAATAGGTGAGTAACACACACACACACAATTAACAATATACTACAAAACTGAATTCAACAATTTACTACAAAAACAAGAAGACGGTCAACCTACTTATGAAGAACTCTTCAGATACCAAACAAACGACTTAAAGGAGACCAACGTCGTCTAGGCCTTTACATGCCCGCCCACTTGGGGGACTGTCAGCCCCGAAGATCTCAGTATATAGGTTAGACAACAACGTCACTCTCTCATTAGGCGATTAACAGTGCACGAGCAACAGGGTTCCATGAAGGAGCATATAATCTCCTCACACAACCAGACCATCACCAGAGAAATCGTAACAAGTAACATTGAAATATTCGAATGGTATAACGACAACAGAAGACTGGACATCAGCGAGGCCCTACACATAAAAAAGTCATGACCAGCAATCAACAGCCAGTAAGCCCATAATTACATTCTACCCATTTCAAGACCCCCGTACCAACACAGAGACAGTAGAAGCAAGAACATAGGGATTTAATGGCCTATTAATATCCATTATGTCATTCATCTACTTGTTCATCTCAATCACGTCCTGAACCACCTCACCCCAAGCGACTATAAGCTTTGGCAGAGCATGGAGAATTGTCTTTGAAAATGTAAGGAGTGCCTTACAAAACTCATCCCAAGGCATCAGACCTTAATATAGTGTGAAAAGGAACTTTGCAGAGTAACTTTTTTAACTTCCTCGACAGTGAAGAAAAACATAAGAAATATTGAGAAGATTCGTGTTAAAATCATTAATCTTATCCTTTCAGCCATATTCAACAACAGTGCCTCGCAGACGTCAAGCCGCCTGCTATCGCTGTATCTATCGATGATTTCTGTGTTGTTTGTTAAGATTTCTCTGGTGATGGTCTGGTTGTGGGAAGAGATTATATGTTCCTTAATGGAGCCCTGTTGCTTATCCCCAAGTGGGCACGTGAAGGTGTAAACAACGTGAAGGTGTAAACAACGTGAAGGTGTAAACAACGTTGGTCTCTTTCAAGGCGTTTTTTCTTAGTGTCGGGAGAATTCTGTTGGCGGTTTTTCTCCTCTTATAATATATTGTTAGTTTTATCTTTTGGTTGGCGTCAGTTGGGATAACGTTCCTCTCAATTATATCTTTTAGGTCTCTTTTCCTCCGCTTTGTAGGCCTACAAAGCGAGGTAAAGGTAAAACAGTCATGTAGTTCTAGAGCAAACACTATTCTCAAAAACTATTGTGGAATATAATTCCGCTGTTATGGATTACGTTTTGGCCCAATAATTGTTATATTATGATGTTATGAACCAACATACTCCAGTATGACTGGTGTATGCTGTGATTATACCGTATTGTGATATAAGGCAGGATAGCCAGATACCACTAATATTATGTATATAAACTACCATTATTGGCTATGCTATAATGTATTTTCCGTATTGTGTTTCTTATGTAATAAACCAATGCTTGACATGCATCACTGCTGTATGAAATATTATTATATATTAATATATATATTCTGTTGTAGAAGGTTAAGAGAAGTAGCCTACTATTATACCTACTGGCGTAGTTAAAATTGATATACATGTAATTGTGAGGATATATACACTAATCAGGGTTTTCAGATTATATTGTGTATATTATATTTAATTTGTATTGCTCTACTATTATGAATTAATGCATATTGTATTATAGAAGAGTGTTGGCGGTTGACTTGGTACCATTCTTTTAAATCCTCTATTTACTCCCCTTAAGGGACTCAGTGGCTAGATAAATATCATTAGCTCAGTCTGCAACGTGCTGGCCCAGTGGTTCAATCTCTGTGTACTAGACATGATTTTTTCATTCCCTTTTATACAGCATATGCACAACCTGTTCTACCAGTGCCTAATTGCATAGAACCATCAGTAAAGGCATAAGATTAAATTGGTTTGAGATTTTGATGATGACTGTCAATAGCTTTTAGTGTTATATATCTCATAGTTTCAGTATTATAGATTTACTTTACACTGATGGGTGTATAATGTATAGAGACCTGAACATCTTTCAAGGAGACTGTACCACTGTACCAAAAAGCTCCACTGTAAGGAGCTTTTTGCGGCGGATTGAGTGAATAGTCAGAATTGTTTAGAATGGATGTCAATTTAATTTGAATAGAGCTGGGGACAATTATTTTTCAAAATTTTGGCACAACACATAGTATTATGTAGAACTATTCTCTCGTAAATAGAAGGTAATCTTAGTTCTTTTCTCGCGCAGTGCTCCACTCATAAACAATAAGAAACCAGCAGAGATTCCAGTGTAATTTCTCAGACTGCTACTTACTTGAAATGTTGAGGCGATTCCACTTCTTTGAATGTCTGGTTCAAATGTGTCTTAATGGTCCACTGGCACTGAAGGTAGGATTTACCCTACTACCAGATTACGACAAGCGAAAATGATGCTCTACTTCGCTATTAACCAACTACTCACCAATGAGAAAATCAGTAGGAGTCATGAGGAAGATTCGAACCCACTCCCATGGTACCCCCAAGCTAGCGCCCCACTACACTACGACACGGTCAAAAGCTATATCCCTCCAAACACACACCGAAACTACGACGTTGGTACAACGTTCGAACACGTTTTAACACCTCCTAACCAGTTATAACAACCAATATAGCAAGTTGTAACAACGTTCTAATACGTCATAAACACGTTAAGCCAAGATGTAACAACTTTATTACAAGTTGTAACAAGCGGAAAATAGAGACAGTTTCGGTTTGTGTTTCCAGGTTTGTGATTCATCTGAAAACTAGGTTGCATGCAACCTAGTTTTCAGATGAATCCACTAGGAGTCCTGATACATAACGTTACTGTGATATAATTGTGCATGAGGACGTCTCATGCCCAATAGAGGATATCAAGGAGGCATAAGGTATGTTATTCACGGTTCTGAAGTCACGAAATGAGGACGTCATCCCCAACTGATATGCTCTTCTTTCCTGAAAATAAGCCAGTTCAAGTGTCTCTAACAGACTACTGTAATACATCATTAACTTCATGTCACATGGAAGAACACACTCAACTTACTATTATTCTTTCAAGAAATATTCATACATTTTACAGCAGGCTGCTTGGCGTAGGATTCTTACTACTCCTAATTCACTCAGAGATCGTCGCTGCTTCAAACTGGAGTCGGTCCTTTATATGGAATTTAGTTGAGGGATTTAATGAGTATAGCGACCCAAGGGTTGAATGTCCCCATTTCCCCAGATCAGGGAATAACTTACCTTATGCCTCCTTGATATCCTACGTGACACATGACATCATAGGTCGCCTGTTTGCCACACTATAGTTCCTGTGACCCATTACCGGATCTCTTCTGGGCGCTATCTTGTTTGACTTTAATACATAGAACTGCACTTGCAAACCCATATTCTAACATAAATTTAGAATTTTCTGGCAGTTCTTCATTCTTGTTGTGAATGATATTTATGAGTGATGTTTACTGGACTGCAGTATCGTAACTAACGTCACTGTTGCGTCTTTTGCTGTCATCTAACGCACGACGCCCGTCCTCCTAATAGTTTTTTTTTTATTAACACATTTAGGTACATCTGCATTTGTGCAGCTGCCCTAGACTATATGAACGGAGAGTACAGTGTGTCAAAAAGCTAGCTACGTGATGCTAAAGTCCCCATCTCGCAGGATGGTTAGTCATACAGAGGCATGTGATAGGCAGTCTGCACTGGCAGACTCCGGATGCATTATGAGGGTACCATCAACACAAGAGTGAATAAGGCAGCAATGGTAATAAAAGTCCCCATCTCGCAGGATGGTTAGTCATACAGGGCCATATGTTCAGTAGCTTGCACTGGCAAATTTTGGGTGCAGTATGAGGATATCTTCAAGAATACGAGAATGAATAAAGTAATTGCAAAGCTCCAGGTACCTCATGCCAACGGATCTGAAAGGTCTAATAACTGGGCATTCGGTGATGTAGTGTGGGAGATCGTGTCCCAGTTCCTGCTCATAGAACGTCGTATTTTGACGTATACTCTAAGGACAAAAATCGCCGTACTAGAAAATAGTAGCAGCTCGCAAAATTAACATACTGTCCAGTTTCCTGTTTAGGGTCCTCTGGAAGGTATGGAAAAGGGTACTTTACTATAATAAGAGAGTTTCTAAACGTTGGGAGAGCTTCAGGAGGCCGGGTTGCGACGTCACACCAGCCCCTGGACAGTTCCATCACTATACAGCGAGGTGCGACCAGCTTCTGTACGCGCGCCTTACCCGGATGTCAAGCCAACATCATCCAGTAAGCAATCCCCCTAGCGGCGTATTGTATCCCCAAGCAGCGCATAGTATCCCTAAGCGACGCATTGTATCCCCAAGCGACGCATAGTATCCCTAAGCGACGTATTGTATTCCCAAGCGACGCATTGTATCCCCAAGCGACGTATTGTATCCCCAAGCGACGCATTGTATCCCCAAGCGACGTATTGTATCCCCAAGCGACGCATTGTATCCCCGAGCGACGCATTGTATCACTAAGCGACGTTTTGTATCACCAAGCGACGTATTGTACCCCCAAGCGACGCATTGTATCCCCGAGCGACGCATTGTATCACTAAGCGACGTTTTGTATCA
Source organism: Procambarus clarkii (assembly GCF_040958095.1). NCBI lineage: Eukaryota > Metazoa > Arthropoda > Malacostraca > Decapoda > Cambaridae > Procambarus > Procambarus clarkii. Next base: position 3,628,610 of record NC_091198.1, on the reverse strand, counting down.
CCAAGCGACGTATTGTACCCCCAAGCAGGGCAAAGTATCCCTAAAAGAGGTATTATATCCCAAAGCGACAAAATGAATCCCCAAGCTATTATTGAATACCCAAGTGACGCATTGCATCCCAAGCGACGTATTGTATCCCAAAAAGACATAATGTATCCCCGAGCGACGAACTGTACCTCCAAGAGACTATTGTATCCCCAAGCGACGCAGTGATGAGAGATGAGGGAGGTGTGTGACAGATGAGTGAGGCGAGTGAGAGATGAGTGAGGTGAGTGAGAGATGAGTGAGGTGAGTGAGGTGAGTGTAGTAACAGTCAATCAATCGCCCCGGGGGGGGGGGGAGGGATAATCAACCCCTCATCATACTGTTGACAAACTCACCAACTCACCTCGAGAGGTCACAATGAACGTGATCCATAGGTTATCTTGAGGTTATCGTGAGATGATTTCGGGGTATAGCGTCCCCGCGGCCCGGTCCTCGATCAGGTTTACTTTTAGTTACACACCCCCATGAAGCAGCCCGTACCAGCTGTTTAACTTCTTGGTACCTATTTACCGATTGGTGAACAGGTTAATCAGGGTTAAGAGACTGATGTTATTTAAGATAGCCCATTTGTTTAGGACTACGAATCCCGAACGCTGTCCACTCAGCCTTCAGGCCAGTGCTAATTAAGTTGATAATATGTGTATCACCACATACACATATTAGTTATAAAACGGGTCGAAATATGAATGTGGCCCGCCATCGGCTCGCAGACATTGGTGCTGGCTCGCCAGACGAAAAATTTTGTCGATCCATGCAATACTGCAAGATCCTGAAAAGTTGGCGATCCTTGCAATGCTGCCATATCCTGGAAGGTTGGTGATCCTTGCATTGCTGCAAGATCCTGGAATGTTGCCGATCCTTTGCAATGCTACAAGATCCTGCAAGGTTGCAGATCCTTGCAATGCTACAAAGACGTCACACCAGCTGCCCGAAGATTCCCTCGCAGATGTGGTTTGTTAGTGAAGTTGCAGTTCTTCTCATCCTAATCATCAGTTTTCTATTTTTTGTCATCACCTATATTTCTTTGTTATATATGATTCCCCTTTTAATTATTTTTGGCATAGCTGCTTGAGCAAAAATCTATATTTATCTAACTTCAAACAAGTCATTCAGACAAGTTAAGAAAATAACTGGTGTTTTTTTCCAATTCGAGGAACAGGCAATGATGTTACTTTTGTTTGTGACAGGAGAGACAGGAGAGTGTTCGTCAGGGGAGAGACAGGAGAGTGTTCGTCAGGGGAGAGACAGGAGAGTGTTCGTCAGGGGAGAGACAGGAGAGTGTTCGTCAGGGTGAGACAGGAGAGTGTTCGTCAGGGGTGAGACAGGAGAGTGTTCGTCAGGGGTGAGACAGGAGAGTGTTCGTCAGGGGTGAGACAGGAGAGTGTTCGTCAGGGGTGAGACAGGAGAGTGTTCGTCAGGGGTGAGACAGGAGAGTGTTCGTCAGGGGTGAGACAGGAGAGTGTTCGTCAGGGGTGAGACAGGAGAGTGTTCGTCAGGGGTGAGACAGGAGAGTGTTCGTCAGGGGTGAGACAGGAGAGTGTTCGTCAGGGGTGAGACAGGAGAGTGTTCGTCAGGGGAGAGATAGGAGAGTGTTCGTCAGGAGAGACAGGAGTGTGTTCATCAGGAGAGACAGGAGAGTGTTCATCAGGAGAGACAGGAGAGTGTTCATCAGGAGAGACAGGAGAGTGTTTGTCAGGGGAGAGACAGGAGAGTGCTCATCACAAGAGAGACAGGAGAGTGCTCATCACAGGAGAGACAGGAGAGTGCTCATCACAAGAAAGACAGGAGAGTGCTCATCACAGGAGAGACAGAAGAGTGCTCATCACAAGAGAGACAGGAGAGTGCTCATCACAAGAGAGACAGGAGAGTGCTCATCACAGGAGAGACAGGAGAGTGCTCATCACAGGAGAGACAGGAGAGTGCTCATCACAAGAGAGACAGGAGAGTGCTCATCACAGGAGAGACAGGAGAGTGCTCATCACAGGAGAGACAGGAGAGTGCTCATCACAGGAGAGACAGAAGAGTGCTCATCACAGGAGAGACAGAAGAGTGCTCATCACAAGAGAGACAGGAGAGTGCTCATCACAGGAGAGACAGGAGAGTGCTCATCACAGGAGAGACAGGAGAGTGCTCATCACAAGAGAGACAGGAGAGTGCTCATCACAGGAGAGACCATTTCTCTCTCTTCAATCGCGTATTGTTGGTTCTAAAGGTTCGAATGGCTTACAATTTGGCCCCATAAAAGCTGCCGCCTTACGAAGATGGGAATCCAGGATCACATAAGTGCGAGCAGTTACCGAGACACCTCCTGCAGGTGCTCGTAGCAGCCAAGTACGAATCCTCCTCTTGAGATGACCATCGCTGGCAAACTGTTCAAGGAGCCATATCGGTTCTCGGGACGGATCCGAAGACAACGCCTTAAACGGTGGTGGAATGTGCTGGCTGGACGTGTCGAGAGAGTGTGTGGGTGATCATTGTTGCTGTCGTAAAAACCAACTTAAATGCACTTGGTCATTTATATGCGAGAGTGGCACGCTTGCCAACTACTCTGGGAGAGGAAGAAGGGGATGGGAGGGGATGGGAGGGGATGGGAGGGGTGTATTCTTCACTTTGGGGATGATTTTGTCTCACAATGACTAATTCAGTTTGGGTGATGTAGACACCTACATTATAAGTAAGCAATACTTACAATGCTGTCTAATACTATGCATCTTGAGAGTGAGGAAATATCTCTATATGTAAAGTAATATTCCGTAGTAAAATTTTCTAAATTATTAAGAACATTTACATAACTGAGTACTTTAATTCATTAATTAATCATCTTTCATACAAAAAACTACATAGAACTAAAAATGTACACCATGTAATAACTCCAGTGATCCCTTATTCTCGTCGATGACTTCAGAAACGAGTAATGAGTAATAGCCTTTGAGAGAGAAAATTAACATACAGTGCAAACAAGCTGTTTATCCTTGACCTTTCCCATGCACGGTGCTAATTACCTGATATTACCATGTACAGCACAGGATACTTAAACTTTCATTTATTCCTTATTAACGTCAAAATTCTTAACCACTTTAGATATCAAATGCAAGAAAGACTTAAGCAAGGACTTGTTTATGTTCTTATAATCGTTCTTCGACTCCATAGTACCCATCATCAGGTTATCAGACATCTGGTAATGAAGGATACCAGATACTTTGAACTCGTGTCCTGTTGTTTAAAGAGAGTAATAAATGTCTTGTCTTGAAGGTGGCGGTGTTAAGAAAAACATTGACTTTTGTTAAAAACAATTGCGTTCTTTCCTTCTTAGTTCAGTTAATTATTTTTCTTTTTTAGAAAGTGAAAATTTTGGTGCTTGTCAGTGGAAGAATTGTCATTTGTCATGCCGATGGGGAAGGAGTTGTCACTTGCCATACAGAGTGTGGAAACATTGAAAATAATACTTATGAGGATAATACTGATATATGCCGTCTTCAAGACGGTGGATATGCTATTTTTTCGTCCTTCGAATGATGCCAAATGTAGCTTGTCTTCTTCCAGAGGTAAAAACCCTGTTTATCATAAGCTAAATGGCAAAAAAGTTGATTGAATTGTCTTTAATGGTGAAATCAATATATATTCCTGTAGATGGCAAAAATGGTGACTGCCGTCTTTCAGAGGGTGAAAATGACCGTTTCTCTTCCATAAATGATGGAAGCGTGACTAGGTATACCCCAGAAGATATAAAGGTTTATGATATAGATACTTCCTTACAAAAGAATCTCCCAAGATGATACAATTTGCTGCCCACAAGTTACAGAATGTGGTGTTTCATAGTGTGATTTACGTATATCATTCATAAGTTTTGCATTTCACCCACATTTTCTTGCATATTATATAACTAAATTATGCACCAGTCTCTATTTGCGACAATCGCATTGGCACAGGAACGCACACGAACGAGATTAGAATGAGTAAAAACACTATACTTGATAAATATATTATATATTCTAGTATATTTACATTACCCTCAGCCACCACCCAGAGCCCTAATTACCCTGATCACTGACCGGCCTCACAGTCAGTCCCTAGAGAATCCTTGTCGCCAGAGAACATCTAAACATTTGACTCTATCCCTAATTACTGGCCCAATGTTAATCACTTCATAACAGGCACAAACACATATATTACTCACAATGCTTGAATGACCAGGTGCCGACCAGAAGCTAATAGACGTTAGTGAGTTATTACAAAGGTAATGCATAATGAAGGAATTGTTTTAAACTTAATGTAAGGCCCTAGGAATGTCACAGAGGTGGCAGAGACTGCATGCTGGCCCAGAGATAATAGGGTGGCTAGTTCTCATCTGGAACTGACATCAGGCAGTCGACAGTGAGCCATGGACAGTGAAATATAGACAATGAACCATGAACAGTAAACCATGGACAGTAAACCATTAACAGTAAACCATGGACAGTAAACCATGGACAGTGAACCATAGAAAGTTAGCCATGGACGTGTCATGCCAAGGTGACATTCCTCTTCCTAGTGAGCGTAGCCTCTCATTCAGCAGAACTTGCGAGAAACATCATGATTGGTGTATGAAATAACATTGGACCAGTAATTTGATCAAGTCAGATGTTCTCCAGAGACTTAACCTGCGTAGGAACTAGTGTGGAGATGCTGTATGTGTAATTGATGCATATCAGTCGTGTGTTTCATATTTCCTCTACACATAGTAGTATATACCATGTCATTGGATCATACTCCAGACTCTACTTATCTATCTTAAGACAGGAGATATGCTAGTAACAGCTAGCTATAATAAATATACAGGTATTTCCTCACTCTCAAGAAGCATAACAGATTGATATGTAACTAGCTGTCCTCCAGATAAAGCTTGTATTAGCTGTCCCTCCAGATAAAGCTGTTACTAGCTGTCGTTCAGATAAAGCTGGTACTAACTGTCCTCTAGATAAAGCTAGTATTAGCTGTCCTCCAGATAAAGCTAGTATTAGCTGTCCTCCAGATAAAGCTAGTATTAGCTGTCCTCTAGATAAAGCTGGTACTAGCTGTCTCCAGATAAAGCTAGTATTAGCTGTCCTCCAGATAAAGCTAGTATTAGCTGTCCTCCAGATAAAGCTAGTATTAGCTGTCCTCCAGATAAAGCTAGTATTAGCTGTCCTCCAGATAAAGCTAGTATTAGCTGTCCTCTAGATAAAGCTGGTACTAGCTGTCTCCAGATAAAGCTAGTATTAGCTGTCCTCCAGATAAAGCTAGTATTAGCTGTCCTCCAGATAAAGCTAGTATTAGCTGTCCTCCAGATAAAGCTAGTATTAGCTGTCCTCCAGATAAAGCTAGTATTAGCCGTCCTCCAGATAAAGCTAGTATTAGCTGTTCTCCAGATAAAGCTGGTACTAGCTGTCCTCCAGATAAAGCTGGTACTAGCTGTCCTCCAGATAAAGCTAGTATTAGCTGTCCTCTAGATAAAGCTAGTATTAGCTGTCCTCCAGATAAAGCTAGTATTAGCTGTCCTCCAGATAAAGCTAGTATTAGCCGTCCTCCAGATAAAGCTAGTATTAGCTGTCCTCCAGATAAAGCTAGTATTAGCTGTCCTCCAGATAAAGCTAGTATTAGCTGTCCTCCAGATAAAGCTAGTATTAGCTGTCCTCCAGATAAAGCTAGTATTAGCCGTCCTCCAGATAAAGCTAGTATTAGCTGTTCTCCAGATAAAGCTGGTACTAGCTGTCCTCCAGATAAAGCTGGTACTAGCTGTCCTCCAGATAAAGCTAGTATTAGCTGTTCTCCAGATAAAGCTGGTACTAGCTGTCCTCCAGATAAAGCTGGTACTAGCTGTCCTCCAGATAAAGCTAGTATTAGCTGTCCTCTAGATAAAGCTGGTACTAGCTGTCCTCCAGATAAACATGTGTAAAGCTGACTCGTACATATGATATAAGCTAACTTCTGTTATCATAAATTGACGTGCCAACTGTACATGTATATCTTTTTGTGTATTTTTGCCAGGCGCCCAACTAGGTGAGTACACACACACATACACACATACACATACACAAGCGAAAAAACAACCTAAGTTACTACACAGTCATATAAGAAGAAAAATGTCGGTGAACGACCAAGTGACAAGACTAAGGAAGACAGAGGGGGCATATACTGAAAGTGACAAGGAAATCTGCGAGGCACTGAATGCCAGTTTCCATGGAGTGTTCACTACTGAGCCTGAGCAGCTCCCATTGTTGGAAGGGGTTACTCTAGATAAAAGACTATCAGATATAGAGGTGACAGCAGAGGAGGTAATGAAACAGTTGACAACTCTAGATGCAACTAAAGCAGTTGGACCAGACAAAGTATCACCGTGGATACTGAAAGAAGCAGCACAGGCCCTCAGCGTGCCTCTGGCAATGATCTTTAATGAGTCACTTATGTCAGGAGAATTGCCCAGTTGCTGGAAGAAGGCAAATGTCGTGCCGATCTTCAAGAAAGGTGATAGGGAGGAGGCACTTAACTATAGACCTGTATCACTGACAAGCATCCCCTGTAAAATACTGGAAAGAATAATTAGGCTACGACTGGTTGCACACCTGGAGAACATTAGGTTTGTGAACAAACATCAACATGGGTTCTGGACAGGGAAATCGTGCCTAACAAACCTTCTGGAATTCTATGATAAAATAACGAGGATAAGACAGGACAGAGATGGTTGGGCAGACTGCATATTTCTGGACTGCCAAAAAGCCTTTGATACAGTACCGCACATGAGACTGCTGTTCAAGCTCGAGAGGCAGGCGGGGGTGGGGGGAAAAGTCCTAGCATGGATAAGGAACTACCTAACAGGAAGGAGCCAAAGAGTTACGGTAAGGGGCGAGAAGTCGGACTGGCGAACAGTAACAAGTGGAGTACCACAAGGATCGGTGCTGGGACCAATTCTATTTCTTGTATATGTTAACGACATGTTTACAGGTGTAGAGTCCTACATGTCGATGTTTGCGGATGACGCAAAGTTGATGAGAAGAGTTGTGACAGATGAGGATTGCAGGATCCTCCAAGAGGACCTGAACAGGTTGCAGAGATGGTCAGAGAAATGGCTACTGGAATTCAACACGAGCAAATGTAAAGTTATGGAAATGGGACTAGGAGACAGGAGACCAAAGGGACAGTACACAATGAAGGGGAACAGCCTACCTGTAACGACGCGTGAAAGAGACCTGGGGGTGGACGTAACACCTAATCTATCTCCTGAGGCACATATAAATAGGATAACGACAGCAGCGTACTCTACACTGGCAAAAGTTAGAACATCATTCAGAAACCTAAGTAAGGAGGCATTTAGGGCGCTTTACACTGCCTACGTAAGGCCAGTCTTAGAGTATGCTGTCTCATCATGGAGTCCCTATCTGAAGAAGCATATAATGAAACTGGAAAAGGTTCAGAGATTTGCAACGAGACTCGTCCCAGAGCTACGAGGGATGGGGTATGAGGAGCGCCTGAGGGAACTGTGCCTTACGACACTAGAAAGAAGAAGGGAGAGGGGGGGACATGATAGGAATGTATAAGATACTCAGAGGGATTGACAGAGTGGACATAGACGAAATGTACACACGGAATAGTAACAGAACGAGGGGACATGGATGGAAGCTTGAAACTCAGATGAGTCACAGAGATGTTAGGAAGTTTTCTTTTAGCGTGAGAGTAGTGGGAAAATGGAATGCACTTCAGGAACAGGTTGTGGAAGCAAATACTATTCGTAATTTTAAAACCAGGTATGATAGGGAAATGGGACAGGAGTCATTGCTGTAAACAACCGATGCTCGAAAGGCGGGATCCAAGAGTCAATGCTCGATCCTGCAGACACAACTAGGTGAGTACAACTAGGTGAATACACACACTCACACTCAGCCGGTGGCCAAGCGGACAGCACGCTGCACACGTAATCCTGTGGTCCAGGGTTCAATCCCGGGCACCGGCGAGAAACGATGGGCACAGTTTTTTTCACCCTATGCCCCTGTTACCTAGCAGTAAATAGGTACCTGGGAGTTAGTCAGCTGTCACGGGCTGCCTCCTGGGGTGTGTGTGTGTGTGTGGTGTGTGGGAAAAAAATAGTAGTAGTAGTAGAAACAGTTGATTGACAGTTGAGAGGTGGGCCAAAAGAGCAGAGCTCAACCCCCGCAAGTACAACTAGGTGAATAAAACTAGGTGAATACACACACACACACACACACCAAGGGTGGGTGTGACCCCCCCAAGGGTGGGGGGTCACACATGTAACCCCCCACCCTTGCGAGGGGGGTGGGAGGTTCCCCCCACCCCCTCTATCCTTCCCCCTCCCAACCTCTCAACCTCTCTCTGACTCCCAACCTTACGCTATCTCCCAACCCCTCTATGCCTATCCGACCCTCCATAATCTTCAGACCCAATATGCCCATCCTACTCCAGACCTACCTACCCAGGCCCTACCCCAGACCCTCCTACCTACCCAGGCCCTACCCCAGACCCTCCTACCTACCCAGGCCCTACCCCAGACCCTCCTACCTACCCAGGCCCTACCCCAGACCCTCCTACCTACCCAGGCCCTACCCCAGACCCTCCTACCTACCCAGGCCCTACCCCAGACCCTCCTACCTACCTTCCTAGAACTCCAGCCCCCATTAGACATCCCCAAGCACCCCTCCTGACCTCTTTAACCCCCCATACACCCCCCGGACCCCCCCCCCCCCAGACTCCCCCCGGATCCCCCCGGACACCCCCCCCCCGGATCCTCCCCGCCCCCAGTCATCCCCCAGACATCGTAGATTTCCTTGACACTTTCTGTATATGCCCACTCTGTTTTCCTTAGTCTTATCACTTGGTCGTTCACCGACATTTTTCTTCTTATATGACTGTGTAGTTATTTAGGTTGCTTTTTCGCTTTGATCGCCATATCGCTCTCATAGTTCCTTTCCGATGCTCTTCTTATGTCCTCGCCTGTTCTAAGTTTCAATACCTGTTCTTTCACTGTTTTTTCCTTCTGATGTGACTGTGGAGTAGCTTTGGTTCGGTCTTGGCTTTGTTTGCTATATCATTTTCAAAACTTTTCTCTGCTTCTCTTCTCACCCTGACGTACTCATTCCTGGTTCTCTGGTATCTGCCTCTGCTTTTTGGTGTTCTGTTATTCCGGAAGTTCCTCCACGCCCTTTTGTTCAGTTTCTTCGCTTCCATACATGCCCTATTATACCATGGATTCTTCTGTTGCTTCTCGGATTTTTCCCTTTTGGGCAGGGATAAACCTGTTTACTGCCTCCTGACACTTTTGGGTAACATAGTCCATCATACCCTGTACAGACTTATCTCTGAGGTCTGTGTCCCAAGGTATTTCCCTGAGGAAACATCTCATCTGTTCATAATTCCCCTTTCGGTATGCCAGCCTTTTGATTCCTAGTTCATTTTTGGGGGAGATAATTCCTAGCTCTACCAGGTACTCAAAGTTCAAAACACTGTGGTCACTCATTCCCAAGGGCGCTTCCATCTTAACTTCTCTTATATCCCACTCATTTAGGGTAAATATCAAATCAAGCATTTTTTTTTATTATTATTATTTTCTACCACAGACATGGCCACACATTTACAATGCTAACCAGCATATATACATTTTCTTCTGTCCTCCATGGACAGGGTTAGAGAAATGTTAAACATAGAGTTCAAGGGTTTATTGAACACTCAACCACAGAAGGTGATTCGGTGCTTTTAAAATGCTAAGCTAACCTACATACGTATATACATAGATACAAGATTTACGTATGCCCTACATAAAGTGTTTGATGTGTCTTTTACATAGTGTCATTAATGTACATTCACGAAGGTGAAATGTAATTCTGATCAGCTTCCATATATACTTTATACCCATACATATACATACATATATACACACACATGCATTCACATACATCTGTCTCATTTACTCTGACAGGGTGAGATAGCTGATAAAGAAACTAGTGTGCAATTAAGCACTTAATCACTGAAGGTGATGAAGGTGCTTTTACAAGCTCAGGTTATATAGTTACATCATTGAATAACATTGAATAAATGATATATTGAATATAACATTGAATAAATGATATATTACATGGTCAATCTTGGATACAAGTCCAATATATCATCAAGTGTTCCAGTACTCATATAGTAATTACAGAGTTCAGCATACCTTAGCCCAGGAGGGCGAAAGTCAGTCAGTATGGGACATTCTACAATATAATGTTCAAGAGAGTGCATGTTTTCTCTTTCACAAAGTTGACACATTGTGTACTCGACATTTGGGTTTTGAGAAAGCTGCCAGATACGTCTATATCCCAGGCGTATTCTGGCCACTATAACATCACATTGCCGGGTTCTTGTTCTATTAGTCCCATATCTGAATGTCTCCTCATGATATCTATCATAATATTTAATGCTACAACTTTCAGGTCTTTGTGAATTTGTTAGGTCGGTGAGATTTTCATTAGATATTTGTTTAAGTATTCTCTTTGTCACTGCTAATGAAACACCCATATCAATTTCTACCACTGGTTTTCTGCAGGCTGTCTTAGCAAGCATATCAACAGTGTCATGCCTTGAGATGCCAACATGTAATGGTATCCATAGGAATTTAATCTCAAATCTGTTTTCTTTAGCAGCTAAAACATTCATTCGAATATCACTGACTATTTTCTGGGTGTCACTACTATGTGCATTCAGTGCCAGGAATGCACTCTGCGAGTCACAGTATATAAGTCCACTGCCTTTGTCTTTTAAAAATTCAGTGGCAAGGTATATGCCTGCAAGTTCGGTTTGAGTTGTACTTGCCCAGTCATTGACGCGCTTCATTGCTGTATGTACGAGAGAAGATTGTTCAAATATGTTACATGCACATCCGGTACATCGTCCACCTTCTTCTACAGAGCCGTCGGTATAGCACTGATAAACATCGTTACCCATACTCTGAGTACTTTCAGTGATGCTTTTCAGTGTTAACTGTTTTAATAATGATGTGTGCACACTATCTTTCTTGGGCGCATTTACAAAATCAACTGATAGATCCCAGTTATCCCATGGAGTAGTTGGCTGATTAATCATTAGTTGAGTTGGGTACATATTTAATATTTTGATGGAGTTGGCTACCTTGTAGAACCAATATACATAATCAGATTTCGTTCTTCTTCTATAGACCTCAGGTGAGTGCAGCATACTAGAAAGTTTAGCTTGAAATTTCATGTGTTGTCTAGATCTACTCAATGCCTTCACGCCGAAAACTGTGCTAATAGACAAAATTCTCTCACTTATGGTAGGTAATTTTAACTCTGCTCTCATATTAACTATTCTCGTGGACTTTGGAGCCCCAAGGATGAGACGCATAGCTTCATTTTGCAAGGTTTCAAGAGATTTCAGCTCTTTGTCAGTATACAGTGTGAGATGTAGAGCATTGTAGTCAATCACAGAGCGTATAAATGATACATAAAACATTTTAGCAAGTCTCACGTTAAGTCCATGATTGACACCAACAAGGACCCGCAAGGGCTTTAATCTCTCCCAAAGTCTCCTCTTGAGAGAAGAAAGGTACCCAGGGTCGTTAATGGGGACACCAAGGTATCTGTAAGACTCGCAGTTCTCAAGTGCTCGCCCATCTTTATGATAATTGGGTGGTGGAATACCACATGGAATGAGGGCACGAGTTTTCTGTACAGAGATAAGGAGGCCACATTCCTCAGCTCTAGTAGCAAAAGCGTCGAGCAGAACTTGCATTCTAGGCTCGGAGGCAGCCTGTAAACATATATCATCAGCATAACAAATGACAGTGTCTTAATTATTAGTTGGAAGATCTTTAATAAGTTTATGCATCAGAACGTTGAACAACAAGGGGCTGAGGACCCCTCCTTGTGGAGTTCCCAGTTCAAAGTGTTTGCTCTCTGTGCTTTTAACACCATTAAACAAAACATATGTTGTTCAATTAGACAAATAGCCCTTTATCCATTTCAGTAATTTTCCTTGTATTCCTAGCTCGGCAAGCTGTTCCAGTATGATTTCTCTGTTTGCTGTATCGAAAGCTGCTGCTAGGTCGATGAAGACTGTTTGAGGGGAAGCTTCAATATGTGCGAAGTACTCAGCAAAACAGTGTTGTGTACTGAGCCCAGGCATAAATCCAAACAGTTGAGGTGACAGGTGCCCCTGTATACGATACATGAGCCGGTTAAGAACAATACGTTCAAGTACTTTGCAAACACACGATGTTAGAGATATGGGTCTATAATTATCTGAGTGTGGTTTGGGGATAGGAACAATGACACTCTTTGTCCAAGCATCAGGTAATACTCCTTCACGTAAACTCATTCTGTACAACACTAATAATGGATTACCTGGTACGTGTGAGACTAATCTCAGTAGACTGTAAGTAATACCATCCTCTCCAGGAGCAGTTGATTTTCCCATCTTTAGTGCATGATTTAATTCCCATTCAGTTACATCATTAAGGTCCGACACGTCGATAGCTGTACAGGCAAGATTGATGGTTCGTTGTCTGTTGGGGCGTGTGTCATCAAGTTTGTGCTGTATGTTAATTGGGAGTGAGTCGTAGCTCGATGTTAGTGCCCATTGATCAAGGAGGATGTTTGCTTGTTCTAGTGGGCTGTGGTGCAGCGGTTTGGTTGGGCTGCTTCTAGAGATTTTTCGTATCTTTTCCCAAACTTCAACAAGTGTTGTTTGCTCATTTATACTTTGTAGGAACTCATCCCAATGTTTATTACGTATGACGTTGCTCATGTCTCTCATCTCTCTATTTGCAACTAGAAATGCATGCAAGTCACCTTGTGCTTTGGTTCGTTTGTACGTATCTCCAAGTTGCTTTACTCGTTCATGTTCTTTAACAAATACGGGGTCAAGGACCCACTTGGGTGGGGGTAGGTGTTGCCCACTTCTGCTAGGCTTACGACCTGTTCCCCAACACACCCATGTGTCATAGTATTTTTCCTTTTTTTACATACAACCTTTTCTTACCAGCAGAGCTACACCAGCACCACCTCTTCCTTCCCTCTCTTTCCTCATAACATAATAGTCCTGTGGGAACACTGCATTTGTTATCGTTTTGTTAGCTTTGTTTCTGTGAGGGCTGTTATGTTTTGGGTTTTCCACTAGTACCCGTTCTCCAAGCTCATTTGCTTTATTTGTAATTCCATCTGTGTTAGTGTACATCGCTTTGAGGCTCACTTTCTTCTGTCCCTTCTCAAATCGCCTCCTTGGTGAGTGTTCTGTTGGTGGGGGAAGCTGTTCCATGTGTGTGAGGACCTGTGAGGTGGATAACAGGGTCTCAGAGGATACTGGGATGAGAGGCGGGGGATCCAGTGAAGGGGGAGGGACAGGGAGGGTATGAGGTGAAAGGGGAGGGAGGACAGGAAGGAAAAGGGGGGAGGGAGGACTCGGCGGGAGGAGGGGAGGGGTAGAAGGGTGGGGAGTGGATGTGGGAGGGAGGGAGATTTGGCTGAACATTTGAGTGGGGGCAGGGAGGGTGTGGGGTAGGGAGGTTTTCTATGCAGAGGAGGGTGTCGGGGTTGTGTGTCTGCATGCGTGCCTGCGTGTGTGTGTGTGTGTGTGTGTGTGTGTGTGTGTGTGTGTGTGTGTGTGTGTGTGTGTGCATGTGTGTGTGTGTACTCACCTAATTGTACTCACCTAATTGTGCTTGCGGGGGTTCAGCTTTGGCTCTTTGGTCCCGCCTCTCAACTGTCAATCAACTGGTGTACAGATTCCTGAGCCTACTGGGCTCTATCATATCTACATTTGAAACTGTGTATGGAGTCAGCCTCCACCACATCACTTCCTAGTGCATTCCATTTATTAACTACTCTGACACTGAAAAAAATCTTTCTAACGTCTCTGTGGCTCATCTGGGTACTAAGTTTCCACCTGTGTCCCCTTGTTCGTGTCCCACCCGTGCTGAAGAGTTTGTCTTTGTCCACCCTGTCAATTCCCCTGAGAATTTTGTAGGTAGTTATCATGTCTCCCCTTACTCTTCTGTTTTCCAGGGATGTGAGGTTCAGCTCCTTTAGCCTTTCCTCGTAGCTCAATCCTCTCAGTTCCGGGACGAGCCTGGTGGCATACCGCTGAATCTTCTCTAACTTTGTCTTGTGTTTAACTAGGTATGGACTCCAGGCTGGAGCTGCATACTCCAGGATTGGTCTTACATAAGTGGTATACAGGGTTCTGAAAGAATCCTTACACAAGTTTCTGAAGGCAGTTCTTATGTTGGCCAGTCTAGTGTGTTTACTAGTTGTGTTTTTGCGGGGGTTGAGCTTTGCTCTTTCGGCCCGCCTCTAAACTGTCAATCAACTGTTTACTAACTACTTTTTTTTTCCCACACCACACACACACACACACACCCCAGGAAGCAGCCCGTGACAGCTGACTAACTCCCAGGTACCTATTTACTGCTAGGTAACTGGGGCACTTAGGGTGAAAGAAACTTTGCCCATTTGTTTCTGCCTCGTGCGGGAATCGAACCCGCGCCACAGAATTACGAGTCCTGCGCGCTATCCACCAGGCTACGAGGCCCCTGTAGAGTGTGTGTGTGTTTGTGTGTGTCTGTGTGTGTGCTTGTATTAGAGAGAAATATATGTAGTAGATATAATAGAGAAAAAATACATTGGTTAAAAAGACTGGTTCAATGAGCTAATTTCTCGATTCTTCAGACACAGATAGTAAAACCAAATAGTAAATACACACACACCACATGTCTGTCTGTCTGTCTGTCTCTCCCTTTCTCTCATACAACATCATATTTCATCACATTAGAATATCTGCCTTTAATGTTCCTGTCATTTACCTCGCAATCGATCTTGTTTATGGACTAGTTTATCACAAATGCGATTGCCAGCCTAAACACTCGCCCGTATTGAGAGTAGCCTCATGTCTCACCCTCATAAAACCTCACTCGACGAGTTCACGAAGAGTTACAGAGACAGCTCTATTATTCTTCTCTCAGTGTTGTCGGGTAACGATATAACGCAGCATTTTGACAATGTTCTTTCTCCTTGGAATTGAGCAGGTTGTTGTGATGTTTACTGCAGTGTCCAGGTATGTTTATTTATGTTGTAGTAATTGACATTGTTTCCTCTTAAGCTTATATGAGTCTCACGGACTTTTTTCCTCGTTTGTTTATTATTTCCTTTTCAACTATATGCTATATATCTGTCATTCAATAGTTATTTTGTTACATGATCACTGATGTTTCGTTCATCTTCTTCGTTAAACTTTCTGTTAAATTTTTAGAAGCATAACGATATAACGAGTATGATAAAGCCATCAGGTATTTCGCCTTCAGCTTTACTTACTACTTTCATCATTGGGTTTTATTTCTCATCATATCATCTAAGGGAGGCACTTGGCTCCCCTCCCCCCTTCCCCTTCCCCTAGTCATCTAAGGGAGGAACTTGGCTCCTCCCTTCCCTCTGAGCCCACTCCGGCCCACCCCCCAACCCACGTGTGGAGCCGGATGGTCACCCTCCACCCACCCATTACGCTCCCTTCTTTACTCAGGTAATCACCACATACATCTTCATCCTCTTATCCACAATCACACAAGCTAAAAAGCTGTTCCAAACCTGCTATCATCACTGTACATGGAATAGGCATAAATGCCTCTCCCTGGCCCGTGTGTTTGTAATGCATAGACCATGTTGAGCAGCAAGCTCCGGCGGTCTGTCTTTATTTGTCGAGGGTAATTTGCAGCTGATGCGTCTCTGGTTATCCTGAGGTTGTTGGTGATGGTGATCCTGTGTGGGGTGAGGACGTCACTAGACGTCGTGTGGTTGGTGGTGTAGGTGGTGATCCTGTGTGGGGTGAGGACGTCACTAGACGTCGTGTGGTTGGTGGTGTAGGTGGTGATCCTGTGTGGGGTGAGGACGTCACTAGACGTCGTGTGGTTGGTTGTGTTGGTGGTAATCCTGTGTGGGGTGAGGACGTCACTAGACGTCGTGTGGTTGGTGGTGTAAGTGGTGATCCTGTGTGGGGTGAGGACGTCACTAGATGTCGTGTGGTTGGTGGTGTTGGTGATCCTGTGTGGGGTGAGGACGTCACTAGACGTCGTGTGGTTGGTGGTGTTGGTGATCCTGTGTGGGGTGAGGACGTCACTAGACGTCGTGTGGTTGGTGGTGTTGGTGATCCTGTGTGAGGTGAGGGCGTCACTAGACGTCGTGTTGAATTAGTTGCCATTGAATTAGTTAGGAGCAGGGGAGGAATCCCGATCATATGTGGCATTCTTCCAAGAAAGGGAGTGGGAAATGAATGGATGTCGAGGGCACTTGGTGTCAATTGCCGGCTGGAAAGATATTGCAAATCAAATGCAATATCTTTCATAGACAACTGGGAACGCTTCTATGGAAGAAATGAAATGTATGCTCGTGATGGGGTGCATCTATAGAGGGCTGGGGTTGTTGCTGTTGCGAACTCGTTGGAACCAGTGGTTAGAGGTGGTTGTTTGGGTTTAAACTGTTAGTAGATAGTGGTATGGGAATTGATTTGGAGGAAGGAGGTAATAAAAGTATGTGTTCGTGGGAAAAAAGAATTGGCAAAATGATCAGGGAAAGAAAAGGGCCTCAAAATAACAATTCACTTAGGATATATTACACTAACAGTAGAAGTCTAAGAAATAAAATTAATGAATTAAATGCTCTTGTCTGCACAGAAAAAATAGATATTATTGCACTTACCGAAACGAGGATGAACGTAGAAAATAGAGAACTATTAGCTGAATATCAGATAAATGGATTTAAACTATTTCACACAGATAGATATATTAGACGAGGAGGGGGAGTAGCCATATATGTTAGGGACAATTTGAAATGTAGTCTCAAGGAGGGAATCAAAACTGAGCCACACACAAACTATTTGGATAGAATTAAACGAAAAAGCAAATAATATTATAATAGGAGTTATATATAGGCCACCAAATTTAGACAGAATGGAAGCAAAGCATCTATGGAATGAAATATCTAGAGCATCTAGATCTAACAGTATTTATGTCATGGGTGACTTTAATTTTAGTGGAATAAACTGGGTGAACAAAACAGGGAATAGTGAAGCAGAAGATTTTCTAGAATTAATTGACGATTGCTTTCTTACGCAACACATTAAGGAACTAACGCGGGAAAATAATATTTTAGATTTAGTGTTAACTAACAGGGAAACACAAATTAATGACATCGAAATAGGGAGTGAGCTAGGGAACAGTGATCACAAAGTAATCAGATTTAGCATAGAATGGAATAGACCAGTAGGAGAAAATTCTGTTAAAGTGCCAGATTTTCGAAAAGCTGATTTTAATAGCCTAAGAAATTTTTTGGGTCAAATAGATTGGAAACTCTTGGGTATGGGGTGTGGGCCGGTCTTAGAGCGAGACATGAACCCAGCGATAGGTGACGTAAAAGGAGATTTCGATGTGGATTTAATATATAACTTATTTAAGAATATTCTAAAAGCACAGGAACGTAGTATACCATACAAATTGAATAGGTCGAATACTAATGACCCAAAGTGGATAACAAATAATTTAAAGAACCTTATAGGTAAAAAGAGAGCTTGGTACAAAAGGATTAAGAATGGGGAAGTCAGGTTAGAACAGGAATTCATACAACTGGTTAGAAATGTTAAAAAAGAGATTAGGAAAGCAAAAAGAAACTATGAAGTTCGCATAGCAGAGCAAGCAAAGTCAAATCCAAAAGTTTTTTTTCAGTTATATCGAACTAAGACTAGGGAAAGGATAGGTCCATTAAAATCTGAGACAGGTCAAATAACGGATAATGACAAGGAGATGAGTAGTATTTTTAACAAATATTTTATATCTGTATTTACTAAAGAAGAACTTAACAATATGCCTTCAGCCGAACAAGTCTATGTGGGTGGGGACGAGGACAGGTTGACTAGTTTAGCAGTTACCAGGGAGGATGTAATTAAACAATTAGAAAAACTAAAACCAAACAAATCCCCAGGGCTGGATGAAGTGTTTGCCAGGGTGCTTAAAGAATGCAAAGAGGAGCTTTCCGAGCCACTGTCTACCATATTTAATAAATCAATAGTCAGGCAGAGTGCCAGAGTCATGAAAGGTAGCTAATGTGGTACCAATTTTTAAGAAAGGAGATAGATCACTTACGTCAAACTATCGGCCAATTAGCCTAACGTCTATTGTGGGAAAGTTACTTGAATCAATTATTGCAAATACAATTCGTCTCCATCTTGAAAAACATAAATTAATAAATGAGTCGCAACATGGTTTTACAAATGGCCGTTCATGTTTAACAAATTTGCTAACTTTTTATTCCAGCATAGTTGAGGCAGTTAATAGTGGTAAGGATTGTGAAGTTATGTACCTTGACTTAGCAAAGCTTTTGATACAGTTCCACATGAAAGACTAATTAAAAAAATAGAAGCTCATGGTATTGGGGGTGCTATATTAACTTGGATTAGGGCATGGCTATTCCAAAGGAAACAGAGAGTTAGTATAAATGGGGTTAAGTCAGAGTGGGATAATGCTGTTAGTGGAGTACCTCAGGGCTCTGTCCTGGGACCTCTGTTGTTTATAATATATATAAATGATTTAGATTCAGGTTTGAGTAGCAACATTTACAAATTTGCCGATGATACGAAAATCGGTAGGGAAATTAATTCGGAAGAGGACTCACTATCACTTCAAGTTGATCTAGATAGGGTTTTGAAATGGTCAAAGGATTGGCAAATGCAGTTTAATGCTGATAAATGTAAAGTTCTGAGGCTAGGTAATGATGATAGAGTTACAAGATACGAGCTAGATGGTGTTGAGATTGCGAAGTCGGATTGCGAAAGGGATCTGGGAGTTATGATTAGTAAGAATTTAAAACAAAAGGATCAATGCATGAATGTTCGTAATAAGGTGAATAGGACACTGGGATTTATTAATCGAAGCGTTAGTAACAAGACACCTGGTGTGGTTCTTAAGCTATATCTTGCTCTGGCTAGGCCCCATTTAGATTATGCAGTTCAGTTTTGGTCGCCGTATTATAGAATGGATATAAATTCACTTGAACGTGTCCAACGTAGGATGACTAAGTTAATTCCCCAAATTAGAAATCTTTCATATGAAGAAAGATTAACAAAGCTTAAGTTGCATTCACTGGAAAGGCGAAGAGTTAGGGATGACATGATAGAGGTTTACAAGTGGATGAATGGACATAACAGGGGGGATAATAATAGGGTATAAAAATATCAACACAAGACAGAACACGAAACAATGGGTATAAATTGGATAAGTTTAGATTTAGGAAAGACTTGGGTAAATACTGGTTCAGTAACAGGGTTGTTGATTTGTGGAACCAATTGCCGCGTAACGTGGTGGAGGTGGTGTCCCTCGATTGTTTCAAGCGCGGGTTGGACAAGTATATGAGTGGGATTGGGTGGTTATAGAATAGGAGCTGCCTCGTATGGGCCAATAGGCCTTCTGCAGTTACCTTTGTTCTTATGTTCTTATGTGTGGTTGGTGGTGATGGTGATATATATATATATATATATATATATATATATATATATATATATATATATATATATATATATATAAATATATATATATATATATATATATATATAAATATATATATATATATATATATATATATATATATATATATATATATATATATACATATATATATATATATATATATATATATATATATATATATATATTAAACAACAGAGGGCCCAGGACAGAGCCTTGAGGCACTCCACTTACAACATTTTCCCTCTCTGACTTAACCCCATTTATACTAACTCTCTGTTTCCTTTGGTATAGCCATGCCCTAATCCAACTTAATATAGCATTACCGTGAACCTTTATCTTTTTAATCAGTCTTTCATGTGGCACTGTATTAAAAATGTCACTGTATCTCTGTATCACTAGCACCTTCACCCACAAGTGTGGGTGAAGACGTCATAGACGTCGTGTGGGTGGTGGTGTTGGTGATGCTATGTGTGGGTGAGGGCGTCACTACACGTCGTGTGGGTGGTGGTGTTGGTGATGCTATGTGTGGGTGAGGGCGTCACTACACGTCGTGTGGGTGGTGGTGTTGGTGATCCTATGTGGCGTGAATATAAAATCATATTAAAAAAATTACAAAATAAAACATACTCTTGATAAAAAAAATAATAGGAAAATCCTCGTAAATTATTGACATTCTCATTAATAGGTACACACAATATGATTCCTTCTCCACCAAGGAATACAGCAATATGTAAACCCTGAATACTATGGTCCATCCCTCCACATAAAGTCCACTACGGGCTCACCGTGGCCCGTGCTGCTTAGAACTGTCTGTTCCGAGTTGCTGAATCTAGTGCAACAACCACCTCCAAACACCCCTGTACACAGGACTGTACCCCAGGAATCGTTCTCCCAGGACCCCTCTTCCTGTACACAGGACTGTACCCCAGGAATCATTCTCCCAGGGCCCCTCTTCCTGTCCACAGGACTGTACCCCAGGAATCGTTCTCCCAGGACCCCTCTTCCTGTACACAGGACTGTACCCCAGGAATCGTTCTCCCAGGGCCCCTCTTCCTGTACACAGGACCGCACCCCAGGAATCGTTCTCCCAGGACCCCTCTTCCTGTACACAGGACTGCACCCCAGGAATCGTTCTCCCAGGGCCTCTCTTCCTGTACACAGGACTGTACCCCAGGAATCGTTCTCCCAGGACCCCTCTTCCTGTACACAGGACTGTACCCCAGGAATCGTTCTCCCAGGACCCCTCTTCCTGTACACAGGACTGTACCCCAGGAATCGTTCTCCCAGGACCCCTCTTCCTGTACACAGGACTGTACCCCAGGAATCATTCTCCCAGGGACCCTCTTCCTGTCCACAGGACTGTACCCCGGGAATCGTTCTCCCAGGGGTCCCTCTTTCTGTACACAGGACTGTACCCCAGGAATCGTTCTCCCAGGGCCCCTCTTCCTGTACACAGGACTGTACCCCAGGAATCATTCTCCCAGGGACCCTCTTCCTGTACACAGGACTGTACCCCGGGAATCGTTCTCCCAGGGGTCCCTCTTTCTGTACACAGGACTGTACCCCAGGAATCGTTCTCCCAGGGACCCTCTTCCTGTACACAGGACTGTACCCCAGGAATCGTTCTCCCAGGGTCACTCTTCCTGTACACAGGACTGTACCCAAGGAATCGTTCTCCCAGGGTCCCTCTTCCTGTACACTGGACTGTACCCCAGGAATCGTTCTCCCAGGGTCACTCTTCCTGTACACAGGACTGTACCCCAGGAATCGTTCTCCCAGGGTCATTCTTCCTGTACACAGGACTGTACCCCAGGAATCGTTCTCCCAGGGTCATTCTTCCTGTACACAGGACTGTACCCCAGGAATCATTCTCCCAGGGACCCTCTTCCTGTACACAGGACTGTACCCCGGGAATCGTTCTCCCAGGGGTCCCTCTTTCTGTACACAGGACTGTACCCCAGGAATCGTTCTCCCAGGGACCCTCTTCCTGTACACAGGACTGTACCCCAGGAATCGTTCTCCCAGGGTCACTCTTCCTGTACACAGGACTGTACCCAAGGAATCGTTCTCCCAGGGTCCCTCTTCCTGTACACTGGACTGTACCCCAGGAATCGTTCTCCCAGGGTCACTCTTCCTGTACACAGGACTGTACCCCAGGAATCGTTCTCCCAGGGTCATTCTTCCTGTACACAGGACTGTACCCCAGGAATCGTTCTCCCAGGGTCATTCTTCCTGTACACTGGACTGTACCCAAGGAATCGTTCTCCCAGGGCCCCTCTTCCTGTACACAGGACTGTACCCCAGGAATCGTTCTCCCAGGGACCCTCTTACTTACACAGGACTGTACCCCAGGAATCGTTCTCCCAGGGTCACTCTTCCTGTACACAGGATTGTACCCCAGGAATCGTTCTCCTAGGGACCCTCTTACTGTACACTGGACTGTACCCCAGAAATCGTTCTCCCAGGGCCACTCTTCCTGTACACAGGATTGTACCCCAGGAATCGTTCTCCCAGGGACCCTCTTCCTGTACACAGGACTGTACCCCAGGAATCGTTCTCCCAGGGACCCTCTTCCTGTACACAGGACTGTACCCCAGGAATCGTTCTCCCAGGACCCCTCTTCTTGTTCACCGGACTGTACCCCCTGAATCGTTCTCCCAGGACCCCTCTTCCTGTACACAGGACTGTACCCCAGGAATCGTTCTCCCAGGGACCCTCTTCCTGTACACAGGACTGTACCCTAGGAATCGTTCTCCCAGGGACCCTCTTCCTGTACACTGGACTGTACCCCAGGAACCGTTCTCCCAGGACCCCTCTTCCTGTACACAGGACTGTACCCCAGGAGTCGTTCTCCCAGGGCCCCTCTTCCTGTACACAGGACTGTACCCCAGGAGTCGTTCTCCCAGGGCCCCTCTTCCTGTACACAGGACTGTACCCCAGGAATCGTTCTACCAGGGACCCTCTTCCTGTACACAGGACTGTACCCCAGGAATCGTTCTCCCAGGGGTCCCTCTTCCTGTACACAGGACTGTACCCCAGGAATCGTTCTCCCAGGACCCCTCTTCCTGTACACTGGACTGTACCCCAGGAATCGTTCTCCCAGGGCCCCTCTTCCTGTACACTGGACTGTACCCCAGGAATCGTTCTCCCAGGGCCCCTCTTCCTGTACACTGGACTGTACCCCAGGAATCGTTCTCCCAGGGACCCTCTTCCTGTACACTGGACTGTACCCCAGGAATCGTTCTCCCAGGACCCCATTTCCTGTACACAGGACTGTACCCCAGGAATCATTCTCCCAGGACCCCTCTTCCTGTACACAGGACTGTACCCCAGGAATCATTCTCCCAGGGCCCCTCTTCCCCTACAACCACGACTCCAGGGACCCAACGCTTAACGACTCTCCTTTCCCCGGATGGACTTAGCTTACACTTATACTAGTGTCCAGTGACACTGTATCGCTGTTGACGTCACCCGGACGGTCCTCCTCGAGGTCACATCAACTGTCCCTCTTTATGAAGTGACTTTGTTATCGGAGTTTTCTTAAGTTGTGATTAATTCTCTCACATCATAATATGACAGAAATGGGCACAGAAGAAAATTATAACGTACCTTAAACTTTAGTGGATTACTGTCCCACGATGAGCTGTAAAATTATTTACCTGAAATGGCATGAAAACCAATTATTTACATTCTTTTTGATACGTTTTTATCCATCAAAATTATTATATCACACGAATAATCATATTTTAATGCACATATATAAATAGAGCAGGCAAATGTAACGCATGAACATCGAGGTATTGTTTACCTTAATTTGAGGGAAGGGCGAGGAGGTGCTGGAGTACCTCTGCTATTGAGGTCAGGCTGGGACGAGTGGTTGACTCATCATATCCTCCGACATACTCACACAAATTTATCAAGACGACGTAATATTTCAGCACAAGACAAGAAACACTGCACGAAGAATTACAGGTAAGGACGTGTATGTAGTTTTGCATCAGCCGTTAAGGCCTGTCTTAATCTTATGTTTCCTGTAAAACACTAAACTATCCCGAGTCAACACTTCGCCGCGGACAGCAGTACCTGCTTGATGGGGTTCAGGGAGTTCTTCTACTCCCCGAGGCCAGGCTTGACTAAGACAGTAAAACAGTAGCTTGAAAGCTAAGCTTGGATACAGTAGTGGCGTTTTCTGCCTTGATGTCTGCCATATTCCTCACCTGTATGCACGCTGCCCGTCACGGACCTTTCAAAACAAAGGAATATTCGAAGTACCCGCATCCATTATATAACAACAATTAATATCACGTCAACAAACTAGTCACAACATGCCAACAGTTTGTCAATATTACAATATCCAGTCCCTTGAACTCTCTATAACTGAAAACTTGCACCACTGTTTATTATCCAGCAGTAGTGTTTAAATTCATCATTTTTTCAAGACTTTTTTCCGTCACACTACACATAACGTCCGTCTCCCACTATACACAACCCTAGACTGAACTGACGCGAGGCAACCCGTCCCCGACTCAAGTACATTCAGCCCGTCCTCCAAAGACCAAAATGTGATTCCATGCACCCGCCAAACCCCTTGTTTATGATTGAAACAACCCGTCCTCGACTCAAGTCCATTACATCCAGCGGTCAACCACACAGACCCATTCATAAATTTTAGCATGCAGTTCATTCAAAATAGCAATTTTCTCCAATATAAATTAATATTGCTATATATTAGCAAAATTTGCATATTTAGACATTGGGTAGGTTAGGTTAGTTGTTAAGATTCTGTTGGTGATTATTTGTATTTGTAGTACGTGGGCGAAGCATTTACAGCGTTGTGATTCGAACAAAATTCGTCAGTGAAGCACTTGATCCAGAAGTGTTCGAACGAAATCAGTTGTGAGTCGTGTGTAAACCGTTTTTCATTCATAAACAGGGGGTTTGACGGATGCATGGAATCACTTTTCGGTCTTTGTTTGGAGGACGGGCTAGATTTAAAAGCGGTTTACACACGACTCACAACTGATGACGTTTGAACACTTCCGGAACAAGTGCGTCACTGACGAATTTTGTTCGAACCACAACGCTGTAAATGCTTCACCCACGTACTACAAATACAAATAAACGCCAACAGAACCTAAACACCTAACCTAGCCAATGCCTAAATATGTACAATATGAAAATATAAAATAATATTAATTTATATTTGAGAAAATTTCAGTTTTGAATGAACAGCATGTGTAAAATTTATGAATGCGTCGTTGGGGACGACCGCTGGATGGAATGGACTTGGTATGAGGACGGGCTGTGTAAACACAACCCGTCCTTCAGCCCAAGTTGGAAGTCAAATACTGACTTATGTTGATATGAAAAAAGCCAGTATTACACTTTTACCTATTTACTTATTATTTGACTTATACGTTGTGAACCCGACGGGCCTTTTGTTTTGATGATGACCTGTGAAAGCATTGTCCAAATGTTTCGTTCACTTCCATTGCTCCAAGCGCACGTCTCTAAACATCTTGACCTCCTAATTAAGGCTTGTTAATCCAGCATCTTAACCTCTCTGTTTATAAATGCAAAACAATTTACACATAATTATGTAACAACATTATTTTATATATGAGAAACTGCCGATTTTCAGCACACATCACGTTAAACTTATTGACCACGGTCTGGGGACGATCACAGCTCGAAAGGGCCTTAATGCTTAAGGATGGGTTGATTAATGATCCAACCTCGTACTTCAAATACCTTCAGAACCAAAACATATATCGTAGCCAATCACAAACAAAGCCTTATTAATGTAGCCGTCAAACCCCTTGTTTACGAACGTAAAATACTGTACACACGATGGGACGGGACCAACGAGCCAAAGTTCAACCCCCTCCGCAAGCACAACTAGGTGAGTACACGACTTACAACAGATGAGTTTCGAATACTTCTCAAACAGTGATATGCTGCAGCCCGTCCTCCAACAGCGCGTCCTCCAACAGCCTGTCCTCCAACAGCCCGTCCTCCAACAGCCCGTCCTTTAACAGCCCTTCCTCCAACAGCCTGTCCTCCAAACAACGATCCAAGAGTGATTTCATGCACCCGCCAAACCCACTGTTTATGAATGAAAAGCGGTTTACACATGACTCACAACCGCTGACGTTCGAATATATCCGGAACAAGTGCTTCACTGACGAATTTTGTTTGAATCACAACGCTATAAATGCTTCACCCACGTTCTATAAATACAAATAATCGCCAACAGAACCTAAACACCTAACCTAACCTATGCCTATATATGCACAATATGCTAATATATTATAATATTAATTAATATTTGAGAAAATTCCCGTTTTGAATGAACACCTTATAAAAATTTATGAATGCGTCTGTGGGGTCAACCGCAGAATGTAATGGACTTGAGTCGAGGACGGGTTGCGGGAGAGCGTGTTACCACGGTGCTGCACTTCTCTTCAAAAAACAGTTCACGCTAGTAGCACGCTAGTACTGTACTCACGTTGTGTGTATTACACTGTGATCATGTGACGGTCAGTGTACTGTACTGTGATCATGTGACGGTCAGTGTACTGTACTGTGTTCATGTAACGGTCAGTGTACTGTACTGTGTTCATGTAACGGTCAGTGAACTGTACTGTGTTCATGTAACGGTCAGTGAACTGTACTGTGTTCATGTAACGGTCAGTGTACTGTACAGTGATCATGTAACGGTCAGTGTACTGTACAGTGATCATGTAACGGTCAGTGTACTGTACTGTGTTCATGTAACGGTCAGTGTACTGTACTGTGTTCATGTAATGGTCAGTGTACTGTACTGTGTTCATGTAATGGTCAGTGTACTACACTGTGTTCATGTAACGGTCAGTGTACTATACTGTGTTCATGTAACGGTCAGTGTACTGTACTGTGTTCATGTAATGGTCAGTGTACTACACTGTGTTCATGTAACGGTCAGTGTACTATACTGTGTTCATGTAACGGTCAGTGTACTATACTGTGATCATGTGACGGTCAGTGTACTGTACTGTGATCATGTGATGGTCAGTGTATTACACTGTGATCATGTGACGGTCAGTGTATTGTACTGTGATCATGTGACGGTCAGTGTATTGTACTGTGATCATGTGACGGTCAGTGTACTATACTGTGATCATGTAACGGTCAGTGTACTGTACAGTGTTCATGTAACGGTCAGTGTACTGTACTGTGTTCATGTAACGGTCAGTGTACTGTACTGTGTTCATGTAACGGTCAGTGTACTGTACTGTGTTCATGTGATGGTCAGTGTACTGTACAGTGTTCATGTAACGGTCAGTGTACTGTACTGTGTTCATGTAACGGTCAGTGTACTGTACTGTGTTCATGTAACGGTCAGTGTACTATACTGTGATCATGTGACGGTCAGTGTACTGTACAGTGATCATGTGATGGTCAGTGTACTGTACAGTGTTCATGTAACGGTCAGTGTACTGTACTGTGTTCATGTAACGGTCAGTGTACTGTACTGTGTTCATGTAACGGTCAGTGAACTGTACTGTGTTCATGTAACGGCCAGTGTACTGTACTGTGTTCATGTAACGGTCAGTGTACTATACTGTGTTCATGTAACGGTCAGTGTACTGTACAGTGATCATGTAATGGTCAGTGTACTGTACAGTGATCAAGTAACGGTCAATGTACTGTATAGTGTTCATGTAACGGTCAGTGTACTATACAGTGTTCATGTAACGGTCAGTGTACTGTACAGTGATCATGTAACGGTCAGTGTACTATACAATGTTCATGTAACGGTCAGTGTACTGTACAGTGATCATGTAACGGTCAGTGTACTATACAGTGTTCATGTAACGGTCAGTGTACTATACTATAGTGACAATAGAGAATTTGCCAGTGTTCGTCTACTGCCTGACCTTACTGTGCTCCTAGTGCAATGTATCAGGTGTTTATACAGGTGTTCCATATACAGGTGTTCCATATACAGGTGTTCCATATACAGGTGTTCCATATACAGGTGTTCCATATACAGGTGTTCCATATACAGGTATACGAAACAGAACGCGAAACAATGGGTATAAGACTTGGGTAAATACTGATTCGGTAACAGGGTTGTTTATTTGTGGAACCGATTACCACGTAACGTGGTGAAGGTGGGGTTCCTCGATTGTTGCAAACATGGGTTGGACATGTATATGAGTGGGATCGGGTGATTATAAATAGGAGCTGCCTCGTATGGGCCACTAAGCCTTCTGCAGTTACCTTTGTTCTTATGATGATACATTTAATACCTAATTAATACCCCTATGTTATGCCATTCATCCACTTGTTCTTCACCACCTCACCAAAAAAAGATAATCCGATGCAAAACACAGTAAAATCTGATCAGATCTCAGAGTCAAACCTGACATTAGAGGCAGATATATCATATCCACAGCTATCCCAGATATAATTACAAATCTCAGGAATACAGAAGATCTAGTTGAACTAAACCTGAGGAAAAAGTCACCAAGATGATAGTACATTTCCCAGTTGAAGTCAATGCAAACAGGCTCTTAGAATGCCCCAATGTCACAACAGCGGAAAGGTGTAGGCACAACATTGGAGAAACAAGACAGGCGCTTGTATCAATAAAAGGACCTCACATCAACACTCTGAATGTAGGGATCTACAGACAATTCAGGCTAAGACTATACAGTTCAGAGCCCATGCGGTGTTACAGATGCCAGTGCTTCGGCCACCATAAAGATGGCTGCAGAGGCCCGGTACGATGTGGAGTATGCAGCGAGCTACACAACACCGGCATATGCAGAAATCTGCATAAAAACGACAAACCAACAAACGCAAAATGTCCAAACTACCGGGATACACATCACGCCTGGAACAAACGATGTCCAGGAAGGGTTAAACGTATACAAGCCTTCGGATCTACTCGGCATCCCAAAGCCACAACTCCAAGACCACAAATTACCAGACCCTCAGTTAAACGCCAGTGGAAAACTCATCGGCAAGTCCGAATAAATGAAAATAAAAATCAGCAACAAACTAAAGCATCAATTCCTTCCAGTCTAAACAAGAACAGGACCTCGAATAACTGGAGAAGACAAAGCACTTCTCCACAAGGCAACAACAACCAAACAGATCAGGGCAACAAAATAATTACTCGTGCTATATA
Source organism: Procambarus clarkii (assembly GCF_040958095.1). Taxonomy (NCBI): domain Eukaryota; kingdom Metazoa; phylum Arthropoda; class Malacostraca; order Decapoda; family Cambaridae; genus Procambarus; species Procambarus clarkii. The sequence goes on along the minus strand of NC_091198.1, from coordinate 3,599,865 downwards.
TATTGTCACCAAGGCATCCCAAGGACGAATGACGACCTCCGACATCAACAAATACCCCAGTAGTTGGATGTAGCAAAGACACCAGGACCCAACCAAGAGTTTCCTCACCTACCAAGAAAAAAGAAAAGCAGCCAATGTCATATCAAGTGACCACTGTTCCAATGGTTATTGCCTCCCTGACAGAGACCTTCAGCAAGATGCTTGACAAAGCATTCCAAGCACTGCAACAGACCAACCCTCAGTCAAGGAAGGAAATGTTAATTGAGTTAAAACAAATCTACTGAATTTATTTTTTCCAAACTTTTACAAGCCCTACCTGAAAGGGTTGATGAAGTATAAGTCGAAGAAGGTGGCGAAACTGAGTTGTTTCAGCACCCAATGGCAGTTTCCACTCCAACCAAGAAAACACAAGCCGTCAGAGATATCAGCACATTAGAAACCATCATGGAGTCAATGGATTTAACTCTAACAGAATAATGGACAATCTCAAAATTATACAATGGAATATCCAAGGATTCAAAAACAAAGCACAAACACTCAGAGTAGTGCTTCTCAAGGACAAAATTGATATTGTTTTACTTCAAGAAACACTTACCGGGACTGAAAGAAGTATCAATATCCCAGGATATCAAGGTTGACCAGACCACACACTAGAAGGTGAAGTGACGACGACGTTTCGGTCCGTCCTGGACCATTCTCAAGTCGATTGTGATGAGCAAGTTGACGCATGCAATAAATGCAAAGTTGACTATTTATTGCCTGCATCAACTTCCTCATCACAATCGACTTGAGAATGAATACATGACTTGAGAATACATGAACACTGTACAGTACACTGACCGTTACATGATCACTGTATAGTACACTGACCGTTACATGATCACTGTACAGTACACTGACCGTTACATGATCACTGTACAGTACACTGACCGTTACATGATCACTGTATAGTACACTGACCGTTACATGAACACTGTATAGTACACTGACCGTTACATGATCACTGTACAGTACACTGACCGTTACATGATCACTGTACAGTACACTGACCGTTACATGATCACTGTACAGTACACTGACCGTTACATGATCACTGTACAGTACACTGACCGTTACATGAACACAGTATAGAACACTGACCGTTACATGAACACAGTACAGTTCACTGACCGTCACATGATCACAGTACAGTACACTGACCGTCACATGATCACAGTACAGTACACTGACCGTCACATGATCACAGTGTAATACACACAACGTGAGTACAGTACTAGCGTGCTACTAGCGTGAACTGTTTTTTGAAGAGAAGTGCAGCACCGTGGTAACACGCTCTCCCGCAACCCGTCCTCGACTCAAGTCCATTACATTCTGCGGTTGACCCCACAGATGCATTCATAAATTTTTATAAGGTGTTCATTCAAAACGGTAATTTTCTCAAATATTAATTAATATTATAATATATTAGCATATTGTGCATATATAGGCATAGGTTAGGTTAAACATTTACAGCGTTGTGATTCGAACAAAATTCGTTAGTGAAGCACTTGTTCCGGATATGTTCGAACGTCAGCAGTTGTGAGTCGTGTGTAAACCGCTTTTCATTCATAAACAGGGGGTTTGGCGGGTGCATGGAATTACTTCTGGATCGTTGTTTGGAGGACGGGCTGTTGGAGGACGGGCTGTTGGAGGACGCGCTGTTGGAGGACGGGCTGCAGCATATCACTGTTTGAGAAATATTAGAAACTCATGTGTTGTAAGTCGTGTACTCACCTAGTTGTGCTTGCGGAGGGGGTTGAACTTTGGCTCGTTGGTCCCGTCCCATTGTGTGTACAGTATTTTACGTTCGTAAACAAGGGGTTTGACGGCTACATTAATAAGGCTTTGTTTGTGATTGGCTACGATATATGTTTTGGTTCTGAAGGTATTTGAAGTACGAGGTTGGATCATTAATCAACCCATCCTTAAGCATTAAGGCCCTTTCGAGCTGTGATCGTCCCCAGACCGTGGTCAATAAGTTTAACGTGATGTGTGCTGAAAATCGGCAGTTTTTCATATATAAAATAATGTTGTTACATAATTATGTGTAAATTGTTTTGCATTTATAAACAGAGAGGTTAAGATGCTGGATTAACAAGCCTTAATTAGGAGGTCCAGATGTTTAGAGACGTGCGCTTTGAGCAATGGAAGTGAACGAAACATTTGGACAATGCTTTCACAGGTCATCATCAAAACAAAAGGCCCGTCGGGTTCACAACGTATAAGTCAAATAATAAGTATATAGGTAAAAGTGTAATACTGACTTTTTTCATATCAACATAAGTCAGTATTTGACTTCCAACTTGGGATGAAGGACGGGTTGTGTTTACCCAGCCCGTCCTCATACCAAGTCCATTCCATCCAGCGGTCGACCCCAACGACGCATTCATAAATTTTACCAACCCGTCCTCGACTCAAGTCCATTACATCCAGCGGTCGCCCCCACAGACGCATTCATAAATTTTAACATGCTGTTCATTCAGAACAAGAATTTTTTCAAATATAAATTAATATTATAATATATTAGCATATTGTGCATATATAGGTATAGGTTAGGTTAGGTTAGGTGTTTAGGTTCGGTTGGCGATTATTTGCATTTGTAGTACGTGAGTGAAGCATTTATAGCGAAGTGGTTCGAACAAAACTTGTCAGTGAAGCACTTGTTCCGGAAGTGTTCGAACGAAATCAGTTGTGAATCGTGTGTAAACCGTTTTTCATTCATAAACAGGGGGTTTGGCGGATGCATGGAATCACTTTTGGATCTTTGTTTGGAGGACGGGCTGAATTTTACACATGCTGTTCATTCAAAACTGGAATTTTCTCAAATATAAATTAATATTATTTTATATTTTCATATTGTACATATTTAGGCATTGGCTAGGTTAGGTGTTTAGGTTCTGTTGGCGTTTATTTGTATTTGTAGTACGTGGGTGAAGCATTTACAGCGTTGTGGTTCGAACTAAATTCGTCAGTGAAGCACTTGTTCCGGAAGTGTTCGAACGTCAGCAGTTGTGAGTCGTGTGTAAACCGCTTTTCAATCTAGCCCGTCCTCCAAACAAAGACCGAAAAGTGATTCCATGCATCCGTCAAAAACCCAGTTTATGAATGAAAAACAGTTTACACACGACTCACAACTGATTTCGTTCGAACACTTCTGGATCAAGTGCTTCACTGACGAATTTTGTTCGAACCACAACGCTGTAAATGCTTCGCCCACGTACTACAAATACAAATAATCACCAACAGAACCTTAACAACTAACCTAACCTACCCAATGTCTAAATATGCAAATTTTGCTAATATATAGCAATATTAATTTATATATGAGAAAATTCCTATTTTGAATGAACTGCATGTTAAAATTTATGAATGGGTCTGTGGGGTTGACCGCTGGATGTAATGGACTTGAGTCGAGGACGGGTTGTTTCAATCATAAACAAGGGGTTTGGCGGGTGCATTGAATCACATTTTGGTCTTTGGAGGACGGGCTGAATGTATTTGAGTCGAGGGCGGCTTGCCACGCGTCAGTTCAGCCTAGTGTTGTGTATAGTGGGAGACGGGCGTTATGTGTAGTGTAACGGAAAAAAAAGTCTTGAAAAAATTATGAATTTAAACACTACTGCTGGATAATAAAAAGTGGTGCAAGTGTTCAGTTATAGAGAGTTCAAGTGACTGGATATTGTAATATTGACAAACTGTTGGCATGTTGTGACTAGTTTGTTGACGTGATATTAATTGTTGTTATATAATGGATGCGGGTACTTCGAATATTCGTTTGCTTTGAAAGGTCCGTGACGGGCAGCGTGCATACAGGTGAGGAATATGGCAGACATCAGGGCAGAAAACGCCACTACTGTATCCAAGCTTAGCTTTCAAGCTACTGGTTTACTGTCTTAGTCAAGCCTGGCCTCGGGAAGTAGAAGAACTCCCAGAACCCCATCAAGCAGGTACTGCTGTCCGCGGCGAAGTGTTGACTCGGGATAGTTTAGTGTTTTACAGGAAATATAAGATTAAGACAGGCCTTAACGGCTGATGCAAAACTACATACACGTCCTTACCTGTAATTCTTCGTGCAGTGTTTCTTGTCTTGTGCTGAAATATTACGTCGTCTTGATAAATTTGTGTGAGTATGTCGGAGGATATGATGAGTCAACCACTCGTCCCAGCCTGACCTCAATAGCAGAGGTACTCCAGCACCTCCTCGCCCTTCCCTCAAATTAAGGTAAACAATACCTCGATGTTCATGCGTTACATTTGCCTGCTCTATTTATATATGTGCATTAAAATATGATTATTCGTGTGATATAATAATTTTGATGGATAAAAACGTCTCAAAAAGAATGTAAATAATTGGTTTTCATGCCATTTCAGGTAAATAATTTTACAGCTCATCGTGGGACAGTAATCCACTAAACTTTAAGGTACGTAACAATTTTCTTCTGTGCTCATTTCTCTCATATTATGATGTGAGAGAATTAATCACAACTTAAGAAAACTCTTAAAGTCACAAACAAGTTAAAAAGTTAAAAACAAAGTCACTTCATAAAGAGTGACAGTTGATGTGACCTCGAGGAGGACCGTCCGGGTGACGTCAGCAGCGATTCTAGTCACTGGACACTAGTATAAGTGTAAGCTAAGTCCATCCGGGGAAAGGAGAGTCGTTAAGCGTTGGGTCCCTGGAGTCGTAGTTGTAGGGGAAGAGGGGGTCCTGGGAGAACGATTCCTGGGGTAGAGTCCTGTGTACAGGAAGAGGGGTCCTGGGAGAACGATTCCTGGGGTACAGTCCTGTGTACAGGAAGAGGGGGTCCTGGGAGATCGATTCCTGGGGTACAGTCCTGTGTACAGGAAGAGTGACCCTGGGAGAACGGTTCCTGGGGTACAGTCCTGTGTACAGGAAGAGTGACCCTGGGAGAACGATTCCTGGGGTGCAGTCCTGTGTACAGGAAGAGGGGTCCTGGGAGAACGATTCCTGGGGTACAGTCCTGTGTACAGGGGTGTTTGGAGGTGGTTGTTGCACTAGATTCAGCCACTCGGAACAGACAGTTCTAAGCAGCACGGGCCACGGTGAGCCCGTAGTGGACTTTGTGTGGAGGTACACTTGCGGTCTGAAATATATCCAGCACATTATTGCACATCCGTGCACGTGTTCTTGTACGTAATATTTTTACTTATTTTTATATTTATAAATACAAGAGTTCTTACATTCATGTACAGCCACTGAGCACGCACACTGTTTCGGGCAGGCCCTTAATCCTAATTTTCCCTGAAATCATATCCTCTAAATCGTTTACCAATCAAGTACCCATGCACTGCTGGGTGAATTGAGGCGTACACCTCAGGATTTGCGCCTAGTCAATCTTTCACTGCCAGGATGCGAACCAAGGTCAAATCGCTTGCGCAGCGCCGGGCAAGTGCTTTACCACTGCGCCACATTGATTATTGTATTGCTGGTCTTGAACCTTTTGCACTCTTATTTTGATAGCTGTGCCACAGTGCATCTACACGGCTACTTTCTGTAGCTGTGCCACAGTGCATCTACACGGCTACTTTCTGTAGCTGTGCCACAGTGCATCTACACGGCTACTTTCTGTAGCTGTGCCACAGTGCATCTACACGGCTACTTTCTGTAGCTGTGCTGATAAATGGGAGGGGGAGGCGTGCCTGGCATGCGTTTTCCCAAGTGCACGTTTTAGCATTAGAGCAACAAAGCTCCATCTACGATAAAGCTGGCACTTGCTGGTGCTTTTAAAGCTACACTAAAACACTTTTTCATGAAGAGACAAAAAATCGCACGGTTCCAGCGTCTGATACTGGAAGTGGAGAGACACAATATTTTCAAATATTAAGAACTCGTCGACATTTCCATCACATAGTTCCATAGTTATCTTTCTCTTTCGTTTTTAATAAATTTTTGTTGCCTGGTCATAGAATTCTATTAAACTTGTGATGCAAGTTTTTGCATCACAAGTTTAATGATGCAAGTTGCAAGTTTTGATGCAAGTTTTACTATCCCATAACCCATGCTGGTGATGTGATGCCATGTTCCTTCTCTCCAGATGTTTTACTAGTTTTTTCATCACAATTTTCTCAATCACCTTGCATTGTATGCAAGCTAGGGACACTGGCCTGTTGTTTAACGCCTCCTGTCTACCTCCCTTCTTGTGTATTAGGAATACATTTGCTGTCTTCCAACTTTCTGGTAATTCTGTTGCCAGTGACATGTTATGAGAGTGGCAAAGATATTGCCTCTGCACCCTCTTTTAGTTTCCAGGTTTTATCTTCCAGTTTCAGCAGAAGTTTCCTTATCTCACCACTAGTAATCTAAAATTCCTCCCAAAGGTGCATGGGTAAACACCCCCCTTTCTCTTAGATCAGGAACTGCTCGTTGCTCTATTATGAGGTCCTCCTTGAAATTGCTTTTGAGTTCCTCACCCACCTTGTCATTCTCTGGGAACCTGTCCGCCTCTATTCACAATGTCATCACCTCTTCCTTATCTGTTCTTTTCTTCTTGGTGTGACTGCGAAGCAATTTGAGTTGGGGTCTTTGCTTTATTTCCTGTCATTTCATGTTCTCTCTGGGTGTGCATGTGTGTGTGTGTACTCCCCTAGTTGAACTCACCTACTTGTGCTTGCGAGGATTGAGCTTCGGTTCCTTGGTCCTGCCTCTCAACTCGCAGCAAACAGTATATGTATGTGTACTCACCTATTTGTGCTTGTAGGATCTAGCATTAATTCACGGGTCTTGCCTTTATAGTCGCTGGTTGTCTAAACCAGAGTGGCTTATGACCCGTGGCTTATTTTTCTATTATATCTTTTAAAATTATTAATGGAGTTTCCTTATTCACTTTTAGTTTATGCGTTTTTCCAACTAATGTTATATTAAATGATAACTTCTTATCAATTTCATGACTATTATGAGTCTTTAGCTTCCACCCCAGCTTATTATCCTTGTATTCTATGTGAACATTTTCTTTTTCCACTCTGTCAATCCCCCTGAGTACTTTGAACGCCTCTATTATGTCCCCACCTCTCCTTATTTCTAGCTCCGCCAGGTTTAGTTCCTGCCTTCATAAACAATCCCTCGCAATTCTGGGACAAGCCTTATCGCAAACGTCTAAACTTTTTCTAGTTTCCTTGTGCTTGTATATAGGTGGGGGCTCCCTGACAGGGCGGAATATTCTAAGACTGGCCTCATATAGGCGGTATACAGCGCTCAAAATGCCTCCTTTTTAGGTTCCTGATTGAAATTCTTCGATTGGTGGTTAGCGTTGATTGTCATGCTGCTGACATTATCTTGTTTGTATGTGCTTCTGGAGATGGGTTTGGTGTTATGTCCACTCCCAGATCTTTTTCTTGAGTCGTTACAGTGAGGTATACCAAGTTATTGTTTATTGTCACTTTGGTCTATTGTCTGCTGATTAAGACCCGTATATGGATAGATTATTAATATTATTATGAATATATATAAAGATATGATTTATAGATTACTTACTATTTTATCTGGGGTTTGCCAGCTTTATAACGAGCTTTCAGTTATCAATAACGGATTGTTAAGGACAAATATATTCGCCAAACTATTAAAGGTGCACAATTAACTTATCCATAACTGAAGGCCGAAGCCTTGCGTCTACTCTGATAGACTCAATTCTCACCATTGGAGATCAGGCTCGTTATTTTGAAGTGTAGATGATTATATGTACTTTGCAGGAATTGTTGAATACCACGCAGTGGCGTACTCCAGCTTGTACTCCAGCTTGTACTCCAGCTTGTACTCTCGTGGCCTGGCGTGTTTGTTTACACTGAATAGTCGCTTAGCGGATAGGATTAAGAGCTCACTAAAACTCTTACACACTCTAGTCAATGATCAGCGTGTGATATTCACTGATATATAATGTTAATGTTGGTGTTTGAAGCTGGTTTTTCACAGGCACGATTACGTGAGCTCACAGTAGATGCTCTTGACTGTGAGAGTCTCGGCACGGGACTGACTGATGCTTGGGCATCAGTCAGCCACTCTTGGAGATCAGGAGATAGAGATGGAGACCTGGAGATGGAGACCAGAGATGGAAACCAGGAGATGGAGATCAGTCACTCTTGGAGATCAGTCACTCCGTACCTCTTCCCTTCTCGAAGATTAGGGAGTGACTGGAAGATGTATTTTGGGCTTATAATTACAGTAGTAAAGAATATTTTGATATAAAATTAGATTGTCGGATTAAGATAATGGTGATTAAAGGACTATTGATCTTAATATGGTTATGATTAAATTCTTAGTGTAAGAATGCAATTAAATTTAGGATTCAAGAATATAGAATGATGTCGGAGTAAGTCATTATATTCTGAGCAAACGGATTTAGTGTTGCCTGATGTCCGTGAGAGGATTTTATGTCTAAATACAGTATTGACCTTCCCATTACCCGAGGTCTCTTGCCTACGTGACCTCTAGGCTGGAGGCAACAGAGGCCTACGTGACCTCTGGGCTGGAGGCAACAGAGGCCCACGTGACCTCTGGGCTGGAGGCAACAGAGGCCTACGTGACCTCTGGGCTGGAGGCAACAGAGGCCTACGTGACCTCTGGGCTGGAGGCAACAGAGGCCTACGTGACCTCTAGGCTGGAGGCAACAGAGGCCTACGTGACCTCTGGGCTGGAGGCAACAGAGGCCTACGTGACCTCTAGGCTGGGGACAACAGAGGCCTAAGTGACTTCTAGGCTGGAGGCAACAGAGGCCTACGTGACCTCTAGGCTGGGGACAACAGAGGCCTAAGTGACTTCTAGGCTGGAGGCAACAGAGGCCTACGTGACCTCTAGGCTGGGGACAACAGAGGCCTAAGTGACTTCTAGGCTGGAGGCAACAGAGGCCTACGTGACCTCTGTGGTATAGGCAGATTTTTGCTGTATCATGCAACAAGTAGCCACGTAACTACATCAGTTAATTTATTAATAGAGTAGTATGGTGGAAATTTGTCGCAGATGCAGCCCGTAGCCACTGTTAAACTCCCAGATACCTATTTACTGCTAGATGAACAAGTGCATCAGATGAAAGAAACTGGCAATTAGTTTCCGCCTCGGCCGGGAATCGAACACGGGCACTTAGAACTACGACCTCCGAGCGCTGTCCACTCAGCCGCGAGGCCCGCTGGGTGTGTGTGTGTGTGTGTGTGTGTGCTCACCTGTGGGAACCGACCTGTGAGATTTATATTTATTTAATTTATATGAATTTATATTTACGTTAATTTATAAACTTCGATAGCAATTTGTATAATGATAAGTGGACTGTATTTCTGCAATAATCTCTTAATCTCACAAATCGATCCTCTACACATTAGGGGGGGTTTATTAAATTAATATATATGCAGCCAATCAAACTACAGTATTAGCTACATACATTGAAAAGGTTCCTTATCTTATAGTACAGCAGGTTAGTCCACCAGGTATAACTAGGGTGTAGACACCAAATTATCCTCTTTGAGGTAGCTTCCATCACCCAGTAACTGGTGCACAAAGTCTTCCTCCTCGTCTTGACCTGTCAAAAGGGCGCTAGCTGTAAAGCCAGATACCTATATATGACAAGTTATATCAGAGAAAATACTGTACATGGAACATTGAAGACCTGGCTTAATTACCTTTAGTTTGAGGCGATTTCGTGATCTAACTGGCTCACCCTATATCCTGACATTAATGGCCATAAATGAATGATAAACGGGTTTCGGATAGACACTTAACTTGAATTTGTAGACAGCGTGTTGATAATGGTACACTTTTAGTTTCCATAACACTACGTCCAAGTAAATTTAACAGGAGCCGAATTTGCTCCCGTGAGCCTCTGGTCTAGTATAAACAACAGCAATGTCTAACACTCCTCACTGACGCTACTGGCCGACATTGTCCAGATATGATAGGAGCCGAATTTGCTCCACACGTCCCGGAGGTGACAACAACAATGGCTGCCCCCTTCCTCCCTGACGCCTGGCTTACATTGTCCAGATTTCAGAAAGTGATAGAAGGGTCACATTTACTCTACTTTAATATTGATAATTAAGTTAATTTATATAAGATGTTTTTATAATGGTAAAGTCCAAAGACTAATGTATTTAAGAGTAATTCCCACCATAATAGGTTGTGAATTATAATAGTGTGTGGTGATGATATCCCGTTTTCTCTAGACGGTAATTCCACTACAAGTTACGTTTTCTATGGGTAACTTGTTTATACAACACAGCTATTATCTGTATGATTATTAAATGGTGTCGGATTTTCCGACATCACCTATTTGTGCTTGAGAGGGTTGAGATACAGCTCTTTGGTTCCGAGGTGGGTGTGTGTGGTCTCACATATTTATACTCACCTATTTGTGCTTGCAGGAACGAGCATTGACTCTTGGATCCCGCCTTTCTAGCCAGCTCGTCCTGCTACGGTTTTCCAACATCAAGAAAACACTCAATTTAGAGTGTCCTCTCCTAACCTACCAGAGGACCCAAAACACAAAACGAGACAGTTCGACACTTTCGCAAGCCGCTTCCATTTTCTAACTACTTGGGCTGGACGGTAGGGCAAAGATTTCGCTTCATGCAGGCCGGTATTCAATCCCCGACCATCCAAGTGGTTGGGCACCATACCTAACCCCATTCCCATCCCAAATTCTTATATTGACCCTTTCTAAGCGCTATATAGTCCAATGGCTTGGCGCTTTCTCCTGATGGTTTCCTTTTTTCCTTTCCATTTTCTACTACGACAAATTTTGGTTTTATGTAATGGATACGATCGAAAGGCGACGTTTTTTTTTTTTAAGAGGACAGGTTGTTCTAGTAACCGGTTGTTTCAGCAAGGAATCCTGTCCCATTTCCCTGTCATATCTAGGTTTAAAAGTATGAATAGAGTTTGCTTCCACAACCTGTTCCTTAAGTTCATTCCATTTTTCCACTACTCTCACGTCAAGAGAAAACGTCCTAACATCCCTGTGATTCATCTGATTTTCAAGCTTCCACCCATGTCCCCTCGTTCTGTTATTATTCAGTGTGAACATTTAGTATATTTCCAATGTCAACCCCGCTAAGTATTTTATATTTTCCTATTATATCCCTCCTCTCCCTTCTTTTTTTTTAGTGTCGTCAGGTTTAGTTCCTTCAAGCGCTTTTCATACCCCATTCCTCGTAACATCCCAACGAGCCTCGTTGCAAACTTCTGAACCTATTTAAGTTTCCTTATATGTTTCTTCAGGTGGGGGCTCCATGATTGGGCAGCATACTCTAAAACTGGTCTCACGTAGGCAGTTTAAAGCGCCCTAAATGCCTCCTTACTTAGGTTTCTGAATAATGTTCTAACTTTTTGACAGTGTAGGTATAAATATAAATAGTATATAAATGGGATAATGCTGCTGTCGTTATCATATTTATATGTGCCTCAGGAGTTTGATTAGGTGTTATGTCCACTCTCAGGTATCTCTCTCGAATCGTTACGAGTACGTCGTTTCCCTTCTTTGTATACTGTCCCTTTGGTCTCCTGTCACCTAATCCCAATTCCATAACTTTACATTTGCTCGAGTTAAACTCCAGAAGCCATTTCTCTGACTATCTCTACGACCTGTTCAAACCCTCTTGGAGGATCGTACAATCCTTATCTGTCACGGCTCATTAATATTGCGTCATCGCGAACATCGACATATAGGACTCTACTCCTGTAAACATGTCATTAATGTATATTAAAAAAACAGAATGGGTCCCAGCACCTGTCCTTGAGGTACTCCACTCGTTAATGTTCTCCAGTCCAACTTCTCGCCCCCTTATCGTAACTCTCTGGCTCCTTCCCTTTAGGTAGTTTCTTCCCCATGAAGGGCCTTTCCGCTTACCCCCTCCTGCCTCTCAAATATGAATAGCAGTCTCATGTGCAGTACTATATCAAAGGGTTTTTGACAGTCCAGAAATATGTAGTCTGCCCATGCTTCTCTCTCCTGCCTTATTCTTGTTACTTTATCAGAGAATTCCAGAAGGTTTGTGAGGTATGATTTCCCTTCCATGAACCCCATGTTGATGTTTGTCTACAAACCTAATGTTCTCTAAATGTGCAACAATTCTTAGCCTGAAAATTCTTTCAAGTATTTTGCAGGGGATACTTGTCAGTGATACTGGTCTTTAGTTAAGGACCTCCTCCCGATACCCATTCTTGAAAGCTGGTACCACATTTGCCTTCTACCAGCAACTAGGCAAACTAGGCAACTCTCTCATCATATGGGACTCAAAAGTTATCCTTGCCAGAGGCACGCTGAGGGCCTGCGCTGCCTTTTTTTAGTATCCACAGTGATACTTTGTCTGGTCTAACTGCTTTAGTTCCATCCAGTATTATCAACTGTTTTCTTACCACCTATGCTGTCATCTCTATATCTGATAATCTCTTATGTAGGGTCATCTCTTCTAAGAATGGGAGCTGCTCAGGCTCGGTCGTAAACACTCCATGGAAACTGGCATTCAGTGCCTCGCAGATTTCCTTGTCTCTTTCAGTATATGCCCTCTCTGTTTTCCTTAGTCTTGTCACTTGGTCGTTCACCGACATTTTTCTTCTTATATGGCTGTGTAGTAATTTAGGTTGCTTTTTCGCTTTGATCGCGATATCGTTCTCATAGTTTCTTTCCGATGTTCTTCATATGTTAATGTAATCCTTCCTAGCTCTGTTGTATCTGATCCTGTTGTTCTCTGTCGTTTGTCTTCTGTACTTCCTCCACTCCCGCCTGCTGGCCATTTTTGCTTCCTGATACTGTCTATTAAACCATGGGTTATTATATTCCCTCTAAATTTTTTCCATTACTGTTGGTATAAATCTCCCTTCGGCCTCCTGGCATTTCCGTGTGACGAGGTCCATCATATCTTGGACTGTTTTTCTTCTAATTTCTTCCACCCACTGCACTTCTCGCAGATAGTCCCTTATCCTCCTGTAGTCCCCTTTCCTGTAGTCAAGTCTCCTTTCCAGAACTCTTGTCCCATGGTCACAAGTTGGAATTCCATCATGTAGTTAAAGATTAGGACACAATGGTCACTGGCCCCTAGAGGTATTTCATGTTCAAAATTCTCGATGTCTTTTACGTTCTGGGTGAAAATCAGGTCTAATAGGCTCGGTGCATCTCCTCCTCTTTCCCTTTGTGTCTTCCTTCAAATGTTGTGTTAGGAAATTCCTGTCTATAACATCTACTAACTTTGCTCCTCACGTTTCGTTGCCTCCAAGGGGATTCCTTGATTCCCAATTTATCTCTCCATGATCTAGGTCCCCCATGGCCAGCAGTTTCGCTCTCATTCTGTGAGCTAATGTTGCTGCCTTCTGCAGATCATCTATGCATGCCTTCTTGTTATCATCATACTCCTACCTGGGTCGTCTGCTGTTTGGTGGGGGATAGTAGATTACCAAAATCAAAATCGTCCTCCCATCTACTGTCAGAGTTCCATGTATGGAGCTTGTGCTCTCATTGGTACCCCGATTTCCTTCCTGGTACCCCCTCTGGAAAGATTGCATCTGAAATCATGCCATTTACTTAGGTTTCACTATTGCAACTATGTCAGGATCTGCCTCACTAACTCTGTCTTTAATCTCTTCTGCATTATTAGATATCCCATCAGCATTGGTGTACCAAACCTTGAGATACTTCATGGAAACTCTGGCACCAGAGTTCACCCCTTCCCTGGGGATCTGGGGGGATCCGGGGTTATCTGGGAGGTAAATGGGGTCTGGAGGGGTGCTTGGGGGGCGAATATGTGTGGGTGTGAGCGCACGCGTTATCCTAACTCCGCTCATCTGAAGCCTGCTCCTAGAAACTCATTTATTTCATGAGAATGTACGTTGAAACTATCATCTGGGGAACTATCTCACTAGGATCCTGGTGAAATTACAAGCAAAAGCTACCTCAGCTACGTTATAATCTTACCTACTCCTAGACGCCCATTTATGAGACTGTTATCTGCTCAGTAGAAATAGCTTTTATTTATTAACAACATTAGGTAACAATCATATAAGGAGTAGGATGAGCCTGTAGCCAACTGTGTCGCAGCCAACTTGTATTCCACGGAGTTGGGCCAGGTGCGGAACTTTGAAGATGTTCACCTTGTACATAATAGTAACATCACCAACGTCCTCTCTCTCTCTCTCTCTCTCTCTCTCTCTCTCTCTCTCTCTCTCTCTCTCTCTCTCTCTCTCTCTCTCTCTCTCTCTCTCTCTGTCTCTCTCTCTCTCTCTCTCCCTCTCTGTCTCTCTCTCTCTCTGTCTCTCTCTCTGTCTCTCTCTCTCTCTCTCCCTCTCTCTGTCTCTCTCTCTCTCTCTCCCTCTCTCTGTCTCTCTCTCTCTCTCTCTCTCTCTGTCTCTCTCTGTCTCTCTCTCTCTCTCTCCCTCTCTCTGTCTCTCTCTCTCTCTCTCTCTCTCTCTCTCTCTCTCTCTCTCTCTCTCTCTCTCTCTCTCTCTCTCTCTCTCTCTCTCTCTCTGTCTCTCTCTCTCTCTCTCCCTCTCTCTGTCTCTCTCTCTCTCTCTCTCTCTGTCTCTCTCTCTCTCTCTGTCTCTCTCTCTCTCTCTCTCTCTCTCTCTCTCTCTCTCTCTCTCTCTCTCTCTCTCTCTCTCTCTCTCTCTCTCTCTCTCTCTCCTGACCACAATTGAATACCATCTTTAATGAAGACATTCCCGGGGTCTCCTCTGTCATAGGGTCCCTCTGGCCGGCTGGCGCACATATTAGCAAGATTTACACTCTCAAACTTCCTAAGTTAATTAGCAGGTTTAATTGATGGTAATTTATAGCAGGCTATGGTACTTTACGGTAATTTATTTAAAGATTGTCATGTACAGCAATATATAATAATCTTCAATAATTACCACTAATATATATCAACAAATAATAATTCGCTTCTATTTAGTATTATATATATTGAAGATAGGTTTTTTAGATTTTCACTTAAGAATTTATATAGACTCGAGTCAGTAATTTGAATTGTTAGCTTGTCAACATGTGTTTGATAAGAGGGATGTTTTTTTTCGCTGGAGAAATGCATTATTTTTTGGGTTTGGTTACACCTTTGACAATCTAGGTACTTAGTAAGTTCCTTGTCTCTCTTTGAGTATATATTTCCCTGAAGTATTATTGTATTTGCTTGTATTTCTTTGCATAACTCTATTTGTACTTCTTCGTTTACCGCCATCATTTTCTAACTTCTATACCGACTAGTACAATTTAAAAGACCCATAAAATTAAATAAGTTCTGAATAAATACGATCGTGTTTTATCATAAAATCTTTGAAACTGTAATTATTTTGTATCAGATGTATCCGCGATGAATGTGGTTGTTCCAAGTGTGACATTTATATTAAAACTTATATTCAGTAATTATCTGCATAAAATATGCAGTTATCAACATGTGCAAGGATGCAACCTGCAATGGCTGTAATCTGTATGGCTGTCATTTGCACAGGTTGCACTCTGCCATAGTTTAATTTCAACATGTGTTACAATCTGCCACTGTTGCAATTGGCCATTAATGTAATCTGCCCAACCTTTATTCTGTCATCGATGCCATCTACCATTGCTGCCATCTGCCATGGGTTGCCAAAACTGTAATGGATACCTGTCTAGTTCAGGCAGAATGTATCATTTTCTTATAGTGAGAGAAAACAGAGAAAGACACGTCACCACGCTCAACAGTGCGTTAGTTTCAGCCTGCGTATGCACGTTTCAGCCTGTGTATGCAAATTTGAGCCTGTGTATAAAATTTTCAGCCTGTGCATGCAAGTTTCAGCCTGTTTATGCAAGTTTCAGCCTGTGTATACAAGTTTCTGCCTGTGTATGCAAGTTTCAGTCTGTGTATACAAGTTTCATCCTGTGTATGCAAGTTTTAGCCTGAGTATGCAAGTTTGAGCCTGCGTATAAAAGTTTCAGCCTGTGTATACAAGTTTCAGCCTGTGTATACAAGTTTCAGCCTGTGCATGCAAGTTTCAGCCTGTGCATGCAAGTTTCAGCCTGTGCATGCAAGTTTCAGCCTGTGCATGCAAGTTTCAGCCTGTGCATGCAAGTTTCAGCCAGTGTATGAACGTTTCAGCCTGTGTATGAACGTTTCAGCCTGTGCATGCAAGTTTCAGCCTGTGTATGAACGTTTCAGCCTGTGTATGAACGTTTCAGTCTGTGTATGAACGTTTCAGCCTGTGCATGCAAGTTTCAGCCTGTGTATGAACATTTCAGCCTGTGTATGAACGTTTCAGCCTGTGTATGAACGTTTCAGCCTGTGTCTGAACGTTTCAGCCTGTGTATGAACGTTTCAGCCTGTGCATGCAAGTTTCAGCCTGTGTATGAACGTTTCAGCCTGTGTATGAACGTTTCAGCCTGTGCATGCAAGTTTCAGCCTGTGTATGAACGTTTCAGCCTGTGTATGAACGTTTCAGTCTGTGTATGAACGTTTCAGTCTGTGTATGAACGTTTCAGCCTGTGCATGCAAGTTTCAGCCTGTGTATGAACGTTTCAGCCTGTGTATGAACGTTTCAGTCTGTGTATGAACGTTTCAGTCTGTGTATGAACGTTTCAGCCTGTGCATGCAAGTTTCAGCCTGTGTATGAACGTTTCAGCCTGTGTATGAACGTTTCAGCCTGTGTATGAACGTTTCAGTCTGTGTATGAACGTTTCAGCCTGTGTATGAACGTTTCAGCCTGTGTCTGAACGTTTCAGCCTGTGTATGAACGTTTCAGCCTGTGCATGCAAGTTTCAGCCTGTGTATGAACGTTTCAGCCTGTGTATGAACGTTTCAGCCTGTGCATGCAAGTTTCAGCCTGTGTATGAACGTTTCAGCCTGTGTATGAACGTTTCAGCCTGTATATGAACGTTTCAGCCTGTGTATGAACGTTTCAGCCTGTGTATGAACGTTTCAGCCTGTGTATGAACGTTTCAGCCTGTGTATGAACGTTTCAGACTGTGTATGAACATTTCAGTCTGTGTATGAACGTTTCAGTCTGTGTATGAACGTTTCAGCCTGTGTATGAACATTTCAGCCTGTGTATTAACGTTTCAGTCTGTGTATGAACGTTTCAGCCTGTGCATGAACATTTCAGTCTGTGTATGAACGTTTCAGCCTGTGTATGAACGTTTCAGCCTGTGTATGAACGTTTCAGTCTGTGTATGAACGTTTCAGCCTGTGTATACAAGTTCACCTCAGATTTAGTCATGTGAACTCCCCAGCGCCATCTGCTAGTTAATGAAATTAACGCATTCTACAGACTGAATTTACTCAATTAACTCAAACTCAATTAACTAAATGAAATTAACTCCTTGTTCAAATCTTCAGCGCAGTAAATTGTTAAACAGTAAAGTTTAGGGCCACTTACCAAAAACGGCCAATGGCCAACAATCACGAATCTAAAACTACCCATTAACAATCGCAACTGGAGAACTATCGCTCGTTTACACTCATGAACAACATTTTTTTACACATAATTCACCTTGTTTACACACGTAAACATCATTTTGTTTACAGCACATGTAGCTAGCTAGTGGCAGAACCATGACTTAGAATACCATTGGTACAACAATGGCAAGGAAGGGAAGGAGGCGTCACAAAGTATGGGGCAGAATATGCACTGTTCTGTGATTTATTAGAGAGTTGATGTTGGTCATTTATCACTTAACGACACAGATGTTCTGGGGTCGGATTCATAAAAGCACTTACGCAAGCATTTACGAACCTGTACATCTTTTCTCAATTTTTGGCGGCTTTGTTTACAATTATTTAACAGTTAATGAGCTCGGAAGCACCAGGAGGCTGTTTATAACAATAACAACAGTTGATTGGCAAGTTTTCACGCTTGTAAACTGTTTAATAAATGTAACTAAAGCCGTCAAAGATTGAGGAAAGATGTACACGTTCGTAAGTGCTTTCGTGAATCTGGCCCCTGGTCTGTTTCCGTCTTGAGTGTGAAGCTGGAAGAACGTAGATCTCATACCCTTGCAAATATCTAATAATACATAGAGTTTAGCGTGTAATCGTGATACATTATACTAAAACGTTTAGTCCAACCACTTGGGGAGGTATATGTGTGTATTTATATACAGGATATGTGGAAGCTGGTCAAAATTGCATTTTACCTTTGTAAACGCACATTAATGACACTATATAAAAAGACACCTTGAACACTGTTTATGTAGGACAGACGTAAAGTTTTGTATTTATGTTTGTAGGTTAGATTAGCTTTTTAAAAACACTACAATCATCTTCTGTGGTTGATTGTTCATTATATCACTGAATTATATGTTTAACAGATCCCTAATCCTGTCCATCGAGGACTGAAGAAACTGTATAAATATATATTTTAACATTGTAAACGTTAAAATGTATATATATATACATTTAACATTTAAACGTTGTAAATGTTACACTGATTAACATAGTAAATGTGTGACCACGTTTGTGGCAGAAAATAATAATAACAAAATTGGGCTGAACGGTAGAGAGCCGGTCTCGCTTCATGCAGGTCGGCATTCAATCAATTCAATGGTCGGCAGTCCAAGTGGTTGGGCACCATTCCTTCCTCCGTCCCATCCCAAATCCTTATCCTGACCCCCTTCCAAGTGCTATATAGCCGTAAAGGCTTGGTCCTTTCCTCTGATCATTCCCCTCCCCTCACAGTCAATAGTCTTCAGTCTGATCAAAAGGCGTAATCCTTACTTCACAACCAACACTCCAGTTATGTGCACTGCGGCTGAATGCTGCGAGAAGTCCTTCGTGTCGGGTGTCGCGCAGTAAACCAACGAAGGCGTTTGATGAGTTCAAATAATACTTTATAGAGCAAAACTAAATAGTGAAATTAACTTGTTAGTTTCGTGCTACCTTGCATTTGTTACTGGGTCCTGATGGCTCGCTGGGTTTATGTCTTAATCTGTACTGTAGGAGAATGTATCGTTGTCTGTTCAAAGTTGGAGTTCACACGGATGGGGCTAGCCGCACCCAAACTGGCAATGGGATGGTCTGTGGTACGGGATGAACATAGGCTGGTCGTGGTCGGCAGAATTCGAAAGGAAAAAGCGTGCCAGGGTCACATTCAGACCACTGTGCTGATTTTTTGGCACTGGACCGCCGGCTACACAGCTAAATATTTTCAAAACATACCTTTTTAAACATACCAATAGTGGCAGACATACTAATAGTGGCAGACATACCAATAGTGGCAGACTATGTGCTGGAGGCAGTTCACGAGTTTGTGTACCTGGGCTCCACAATCTCAGACACCCTTTCCCTGGACACTGAGCTCAACAGGCGTATCGGGAAGCCCACAACAACACTGGCCAGGCTCACAAAGCGCGTTTGGGAAAATGCCAAACTGACAGTACACACCAAGGCACAAGTTTACATGGCATGTGTGGTGAGTACACTTCTCAACGGCTCGGAATCCTGGACCCTGCGCTCTCGCCAGGAGAGATGGCTCAATACCTTTCACATGCGGAACCTGAGACGCATCCTTGACATCACGTGGAAAGACCACGTCACCAGCAACACTGTACTCGAGAGAACAGGAGTCCCTTCAATGTTCACTCTCCTGAAGCAGAGACGCATGCGATGGCTGGGACATGTCACACGCATGGTCGATGGCCGCATACCAAAGGACCTCTTGTATGGAGAACTGACATCAGGAAGGAGACCCACAGGAAGACCTCAGCTGCGTTTCAAAGATGCCTGCAAGCGCGACCTCAAGCAGATGAACATCGACATCAACACTTGGGAGGCAGCAGCTGCGGACAGATCTGCCTGGAGATGTAAAGTGCAGAACGGACTCCAGCAATTCGAGGATGAACTGAAGAGGCAGGCGGAGGATAATTGACTTCAGAGGAGGTCTCGCCCACTGTCAGACGCACCCGGTTCGGCGTTTATCTGCGCTCGCTGCAGTCGAGACTGTCATTCTCGGGTTGGCCTTCACAGCCACAACAGGCGCTGCATCCAACTACACTACAACAACTAGACACCCAGGGCACAACTCCATAACCCCACGGGATTAACTTATTCCTACTACATATATATAGACAGATGGGAGACAGAGAGACCCGGGCAACGGTGGATAGCCTCCTAGTAGTTGTATATATGTCGCTGGAAAGTATGAGTGGATGTAAATTGTGGTGATAAGATTGACCAGTTTCCTCTTCAAACAGTTTGTTACATCTCCCCTTTTTTATATATTTGATATAATTTTGATTCAGGTTCCGTGATATGTGAGTCATTTTCATTTGAGTGAATAACGTAATTGTTAGACTGATCTGCAGTCATGGGTTCATTAGCTTCGTCTCGTAATTCAAGTAATTATTTGATTACCTTGTTGGCTTCCTCACTTACAGAATTCATTATGGGTAATTACTGGTTTAGAGTGTGGTTGATTGATAGTATAAACTACCAGGTAAAATAATCCATATCATATTGGGAGATTGCTTCTAGCGTGGGTTAGACATATTGGGAGATTGCTTCTAGCGTGGGTTAGACATATTGGGAGATTGCTTCTAGCGTGGGTTAGACATATTGGGAGATTGCTTCTAGCGTGGGTTAGACATATTGGGAGATTGCTTCTAGCGTGGGTTAGACATATTGGGAGATTGCTTCTAGCGTGGGTTAGACATATAAATGACTTTGGATTCATATATATAAAAGATCTGCCAGGCCTTTGCCAATATACCTTCGGTAGCGTCATATATATTCACGTGTTCGCCCTTAAAAAAATAACCAAATAGCTGTCGCAACCACAAACTCAGACTGTTTACCTTTAAATTTTACACAAAAATGCGTTTTACCCACAAAATATATATATAACAAAATAATTTATAAAAAAATAAAAGGATATCTGATCAACTAGGCTTTGACTCATACGTCAGGCTGTGAGCAGCTGCGTCCAACAGCCTGGTTGATCAGTGCAGCAACGAGGAAGCCTGGTCGAGGACCGGGCCGCGAGGACGCTAAGCCCCGAAACCATCTCAAGGTAACCTCGAGGTAAAGTACCTCATGCGTCGTGTGGTGAAGTAAAGGACGGGCCGTAACTCAGGACAGTGGATTCCCGGCCACACTACCCATCTCAGCCGGCATCTCAAGGCAGACTAAATGTCTCTCCTCGTGCCCTGAGAAGTCAGGCTAGACCCTGTACCCGGATGCAACTCGCAGATGCCAGATATAACCTAATTACTGGTGTTTCTTGTAAGCTGAAAGATACATGGCTTAAGATGGCAAGTAGTTAAGCCAAAGTCGCTCCAGAATGCTGTCAAACCTATTAAGTATCTATGTGAATGTTAATGTGATTTGCGGAATGGCTAAAAGTCTTTTGAATAACAACAGTTTCTATAAAAAAAAACATATGCAGGAAAACTAATTATAATATATGTCAGTTGTTCCACCTATTACTCTTATGGGTAACGTTATTCCTGTAAATACAAGGATGTGGGTGTGTGGTTACCTGGTTGTGCCTTCCTGGGGCGAGTTAGAGGTAGTGAACCCTCATTATGACTATGTGTTGTCTGATCCGCTTTCTCCTATCTATTCCCCCCCCCCCTTTCCCGAAGGGGGGGGGGGGGAATAGATAGGAGAAAGTGAATCAGGATCGATAGATAGGAGAAAGTGAGCGTACAAGTGGATGCTCTACCGTTCACTTGTGCTGGACGGTATAGCGACGGTTTCGCTTCATGCAGATCAGTGCTCAATCCCCGACCGTCCAAGGATTTGAACACCATTCCTTCCCCCTGTCCCATCCCAAACCCTTATCCTGACCCCTTTGAAGTGCTATATATTTGTAATGGCTTGGCGCTTTCCTCTGCTATGCCCTCCTGCCTGTTTATCCTGTTCCTTATCATTTATGCTTTACAAATTCTTGAATAGTCCAGTCTGTTCTGACATCTCACCAAGTGCTTCACTCTGACTCACTGATAGCGTGTTATATAATGTTACCATAGATCCTCTGTATCA
Organism: Procambarus clarkii; assembly: GCF_040958095.1. Taxonomy (NCBI): domain Eukaryota; kingdom Metazoa; phylum Arthropoda; class Malacostraca; order Decapoda; family Cambaridae; genus Procambarus; species Procambarus clarkii. Next base: position 3,577,896 of record NC_091198.1, on the reverse strand, counting down.
TTATTCTATACATGTAGAATTTGGTTCTCCATTCTATGCCATAATTTTTTCTTTTCTCTAGAAAAATATCTTTTAATATGTTTAATGTTGGAACAGTTGGAACAGCTGAACAGCTGCAACTGTTGGAACAGCTGTAGTATTACAACTATATAGCTCTAGAATAATATCTTTTAATATCTTTAATGTTGCAATCATTCCTTTATTTCTCTCTTCTTCTAGTGTAATTAGCTTTATTTTTCATAGTGTATCTTCATAATTCAGCTCACTTATTTATAGTACAAGCTTTGTGCATAATTTATTAACTTAACATCCCAAACTCCCCCGTCCCCTCGTCCTCCCTCACCATTAGCCCCTCCCTTGTCCCCTCTTCCTTCCCACCATCTCTCACTTCCGTCCCCTCGTCATCTCCACCATTCCCCACTCCCTCGTCCGATGCCTTCCCAACTGGTCTGATGTTCCCATTAGAAAATTGGGAACATCAAGTGATCTGATGTTACCATCACTGAAATATAAGAATAACAGTTAAAAAAGAAATGAAAATATGAAAAAATACAAAAACTATATCCACGAAATAAACGGTTTGGTAAACAACACAGCTCAATTCCAACGCAATTCACACAAATTAATTAAATCAATACGAAAATATATAAACATTTATGAAAATTCAATTTATCAATGCAATCAGAAACATTGAAATGGAATTGTAACTTATTTAGTATAGCAAGTGTGTTACTCTTACATGCAACAGATGGCGCTGTTTTTCAAGAAAAGGATGGTTTTACCTGTCACAGGTGTGGCATCTACACTTATACTTACGAAATGAACGGTATGGTAAACAACACAGCTCAATTCCAACACAATGTCACACAAAATAATTAAAAAATAAAATAAATCGAAATCTATGAAAATTAAATATATCAATGCAATCGGAAACATTGAAATAGAATTCGTGACATATTTAGTATAGCGTGCATGTTGCTATTACGTGCAACATGCGTTTTCAAAAACGCATGTTTTTACCTGTCAGATGGATGGCATCTATATAGTATGGATATAAAAAGACGCGTTTATTCCAATGCAACGTTGTGTCAAAATTTCAAAGCACTCGGTAAAGAGGTTTCGATGATTTCCCTCACATGAAAAAAAAAAACATGAAAAACACAGTTTTTCAGAAAAGAATGTTTTTTTACCGTCACAGACGTGACATCTATATAGTATAGATATAAAAACCTGCTCGGATGCGAATGGAACGTTGTGTGAAAATTGCAAAGCAATCGGTGAAGAACTTTCTGAGATTAGCGATTTTGAACAAATGAACATTTCCATTTCTATTTATATAGATTTGTGAAGGCCCAAGGTAGTAGAAATAATTGGGAAGATTTTGGGAGGAAATGGGATTAGGATAGTTGGAATGATTCACTTATATTTTTTATATAAGGGTGAGAAGAATGGCAATAGAAAGATGGGGGCGAAATAAAGAGAGGCCATGTAGTAATAGTAGAGAAACGAAGTCATAAAGAGAGAGTGATAGGTGAGAGGTAAATAGGGTGAATTGAGAGGTGGTGAAATTGTGAACAGGTGACATAGGGAGAGATAGTGAGGTAACGAAAGATGGTGAGGTAAAATTGATCATCCGTGTCAGTAGTCTCCCTGTCATCCCTCCAGCATGTTCCAGTTTCAAAAACAATCTCTTGGGTGGGACTCAACTCTCTCTAACTTGTAAAATCTCTGTTGCGTTATCATAACCGCAAAGTTAATTTGATACACAGGAGCTTTCCATTCGAAAACCATAATCTCTGTTATGAAATCCTTCCTCCGTTTGGTTTTAACTATTTTGCTAGAGTTTTGACTGCCACTCTTGTTAATGATAAACGATAATGAATAATGTCAATGTGTGTGTATGTACTTACCTAGTTGTGCTTGAACTCTGGCACTTTGGTCCCAGCTCTCAACTGTCAGTCAACTGGTGTAAAAGTTCCTGAGCCTACTGGGCTCTATCATATCTACACTTGAAACTGTATATGGAGTCAGCCTCCACCACATCACTTCCTAATGCATTTCGTTTGTCTACTTTACTGACATTGAAAAATATTCGTTCTAATGAATCTATGGCTCATTTGAGCACTCAATTTCCACCTGTGTTCCCTTGTGCGTATGCCTATTGTGCTAAATAGTCTGTTTTTATCTACCATATCAATTCCTCTTAGAATCTTGTATGTGGTAATCATGTCCCCCCTAACTCTTCTGTCTCCCTGGGACGTGAGGTTTAATTCCTGTAGTCTCTTTTCGTAGCTCATACCCCTCAGTTCGGGTACTAGTCTGGTGGCAAACCATTGAACCTTTTCCAGTTTAGTCTTATGCTTGACTAGATATGGACTCCATGCTGGAGCCGCATACTCTAGGATTGGTCTGACATATGTGGTATATAATGTTCTGAAAGATTCCTTACACAAGTTTCTAAAGGCCGTTCTTATGTTAGCCAACCTGGCATATGCTGCTGATGTTATCCTCTTGATATGGGCTTCAGGGGACAGGTCTGGCGTGATATCAACCCCCAGGTCTTTCTCTCTCTCTCTGACTCTTGAAGTATCTCATCTCCCAAATGGTACCTTGTATCTGCTCTCCTGCTTCCTACCCCTATCTTCATTACATTACATTTGCTTTGGTTAAACTCTAACAGCCATGTGTTCGACCATTCCTGCAGCTTGTCCAGGTCTTCTTGAAGCCTCAAGCTGTCCTCCTCTGTCTTAATCCTTCTCATAATTTTGGCGTCGTCAGCAAACATTAAGAGGAATGAGTCTATACCCTCTGGGAGATCATTTACGTATATCAGAAACAGGATAGGTCCAAGTACAGAGCCCTGTGGAACTCCACTGGTGACTTCACGCCAGTCTGAGGTCTCACCCCTCAATGTAACTCTCTGCTTCCTATTGTTTAGGTACTCCCTTTTCCACTGGAGGGCCCTACCAATTACTCCTGCCTGTTTCTCCAGCTTATGCATTAACCTTTTATGGGGTACTGTGTCAAAGGCTTTCCGACAGTCCAAAAAAATGCAGTCCGCCCACCCTTCTCTTTCTTGTTTAATCTTTGTCACCTGATCGTAGAATTTTATCAAGCCTGTAAGGCAAGATTTACCCTCCCTGAACCCATGTTGATGGGTTGTGTGTGTGTGTGTGTGTGTGTGTGTGTGTGTGTGTGTGTGTGTGTGTGTGTGTGTGTGTGTGTGTGTGTGTGTGTGTGCGCGTGTGTGTGTGCGTACTCACCTAATTGTACTCACCTAATTGTGATTGTGGGGGTTGAGCTTTGGCTCTTTGGTCCCGTTTCTCAACCGTCAATCAACTGGTGTACAGATTCCTGAGCCTACTGGGCTCTATTATATTTACATTTAAAACTGTGTATGGAGTCAGCCTCCACCACATCACTGCCTAACGCATTCTACCTGTTAACTACTCTGACACTGAAAAAGTTCTTTCTAACTTCCCTGGGGCTCATTTGGGTACTCAGTTTCCACCTGTGTCCCCTTGTTCGCGTACCGCCAGTGTTGAATAGTTTATCCTTGTCTACCCTGTCAATTCCCCTGAGGATTTTGTAGGTAGTGATCATGTCTCCCCTTACTCTTCTGTATTACAGTGTCGTAAGGTGCATTTCCCGCAGCCTTTCCTCGTAACTCATGCCTCTTAGTTCTGGGACTAGTCTAGTGGCATACCTCTGAACTTTTCCCAGCTTCGTCTTGTGCTTGACAAGGTACGGCTCCATGCTGGGGCCGCATACTCCAGGATTGGTCTTACGTATGTTGTGTACACGATTCTAAACGATTCCTTACACAGGTTCCTGAAGACTGTTCTGATGTTAGCCAGCCTCGCATATGCCGCAGACGTAATTTTTTTTATGTGGGATTCAGGAGACAGGTTTGCTGTGATACCAATTCCTAGATCTTTCTCTCTTTCCGTTTCAATAAGTACTTCATCTCCTATTCTGTATCTTGTGTCTGGCCTCCTATTTCCACCGCCTAGTTTCATTACTTTGCATTTACTCTGGTTAAACTTTAGCAGGCATTTGTTGAACCATTCATTCAGTCTGTCTAGGTCGTCCTGTTGCCTCCTACTATCATCCTCTGTTTCAATCCTCCTCATAATTTTTGCATCATCAGCAACCATTGAGAGAAACGATTCTATACCCTCTCGGAGATCATTTACCTATATCAGAAAAAGTATTGGTCCAAGGACTGACCCCTGCGGGACTCCACTTGTGACGTGATGCCAATCCGAGACCTCACCCCTCACAGTGACTCGTTGTCTTCTGTTACTTAGGTACTCATTTATCCAACGGAGTACCTTCCCTTTCACAAAGCCTGCATCTCCAGCTTTTTTTCTAACCTCTTGTGTGGTACTGTGTCAAAGGCTTTTTCGCAATCCAAAAATATGCAGCCTGCCCACCCCTCTCTTTTTTGCCTGATTTTTGTTGCCTGGTCGTAGAATTCAATTAGCCCTGTGAGGCAGGCCTTGCCATCTCTGAACCCATGTTGATGCTGTGTTACAAAGTTCTTTCGCTCCAGATGTTCCACTAGCTTTTTTTGCACAATCTTCTCCATCAGCTTGCATCGTATGCAGGTTAGGGACACTGGCCTGTAGTTCAGTACCTCCTGCCTATCCCCTTTCTTGTATAGCTGCCTTCCAAATTTCTGGCAGATCCGCTATTGCCAGTGATTTGTTATTCACTATGGAGAGTGACAGGCACAGTACTTCTGCTCCTTCCCTTAGTATCCAAGGGAAAATTCTATCTGGGTCTTTGGCACATCCAACTCTCGTAAACAGTTCTTTACTTCCCCACAGGTAATCTCAAACTCTTCTAGTGGTTCTTGGTTAACTATTCCCTCTCTTATCTCTGGAATCTCTCCCTGCTCTATGGTGAAGACCTCCTGGAATTTCTTATTCAGTTCCTCACACACTTCCTTGTCGTTTGCAGTGAATCCTTTTGCCCCAATCCTTATATTCATTACCTATTCCTTTACTGTTGTTTTTCACTTGATGTGGCTGTGCAGCAATTTAGGTCGAGTCTTTGCCTTGCTTGCGATGTCATTTTCGTATTGTCTTTCTGCCTCTGCCTTTCTGCCTCTGCCTTTCTGTGTGTGTGTGTGTGTGTTTGTATATATAAACTACCTTTCCTAATGTTAAGGTTTCCTAGGAACCCTGAACTCCTTGCCTTGTTTTTACAGTAGTTACTGCTGCCAGGAGCCATTTTGGTAATAAAATTGACAGTTTTATGAAGCGCTTAACAGGGAAGACTCCCAGGGTTCCAAGTCCATAAAATTAATATTTAATTTTAGGAAAACATGTCGGCCTGACATTTACTCATCACGAAGAAGAAGTCTTAGTCAAGATCTTCAAACGAGAATCCATCATCTTACTAATAACAACCCAAGAACGTCCATGTTCATTTTACAATCACTGATAAAAAGCTTAATTAACGAGGCAACGAAGGGAAAACAGCCAATAAGACACACCGTAAAGCCGCTCCTCATAACAGCGGCCTTGATCAGGTTTGACTTCATTTGCATATCAAAGGCATCGAATATTATCGAAGAGGAGGATCCTTGAGCGAGCTGGAGGAGGGCTGTGTGTAGTGTGTAGTGTGGGGCGGGGCGGTGTGTAGTGTGGGGGTGTGGGGTGGGGCGGTGTGTAGTGTGGGGGTGTGGGGCGGGGCGGTGTGTAGTGTGGGGGTGTGGGGTGGGGCGGTGTGTAGTGTGTGGGGCGGGGCGGTGTGTAGTTTGGGGGTGGGGCAGTGTGTAGTGTGGGGCGGGGCGGTGTGTAGTGTGGGGGTGTGTAGTGTGGGGCAGTGTGTAGTGTGGGGCGGGGAGGTGTGTAGTGTGGGGTGTGTAGTGTGGGGCAGTGTGTAGTGTGGGGCGGGGAGGTGTGTAGTGTGGGGGTGTGGGGCGGGGCGGTGTGGTGTACTGTGGGGTATGGGGCGGGGTGGTGTGGTGTGTAGTGTGGGGTGTGTAGTGTGGCGGGGCGGTGTAGTGTGAGGTGGAGGTATTGAGTGTGTGTACTGTGGGCTACCTTACCCGGGGAGGGGGGGGGGAGGGGTTGTTCTCAGGATTGCATGGTCGCTTGCTTGATTGTGCATCTCCCCTTTACTCTTGTTCTCTCTATCTCTCCTTACTATTTCACAACCTCCTGGGAAGATTACAATGTCATTAATGATTGAGAGCGTTGTTTCCCATTATGGCTATAATATGGGGCTGTTCTGCCACCCCTTCTTGTAACTCTACCCTTCATAGGTAGAAGGCAACTCGTACTCATCTGCATTTCTAAGCCTAACTGTCGTGCTACTTATCTCAACTGGGCTGTGCTTGTCCTTCCCGAGTGTGTAGTTGTTCCCGTGTCCTCACTATTTCCCTCAGTAGTATTCACTTTTTTGTTTTCGTTTCTATGTACTGTAATGAGAGTTGAACAATGAATGGTGAACAGTGAAGAGTCTTACAGTTGGCTTCTCTGATGCTCTAAGCAGACTGCACAACGTTAGCGAGTTACTTGCAGCAGCTGCATGATACTCGATTTGAATAAAGGACAGATGTGAGGCAGGACATTGGTGGGGGTGAGGAAGGTGGTGGAATATTATGACTGTAGAGTCAAGAGCAGTTGGTAGGTGAAGCCAAAAGCTCAAGTGAAGACCTAGAAGGGGCAATTAGGTGTGTGTGTGTGGAAAATTGTTAAAAACTATTATCATACTATCTTGCATGATAATATGATAATAGATGGAATTACTGGTGTCGTTTTCACTTTGCCTCAGATCTACAAGATTTTGTTGAAATCCTTGGTGTACTATTGCTCTCAGACTGCTAATTGACAATCCAAGGTTACACTCAACGTGTCCTTTAAAGGCAGATTCTTTGGCTAACTCATCAGCTCTCTCATGCATTCGGAGGCCAATATGAGATGAAGTCAACATGAAGTGGATTCTGTTACCATCAGTGTGGGGGTTTTCTATTTTGTTTTCCCGACTGCAATGCGTACGTCACCAATGTACATGTGGCAGACGCTTCACGAAGCTGTCGGAATCAGCAGAGAAAATACGAGAGCAAGCGTACAGGGCCTGGGAGCAAGGTCGAGTTAGAGTCCTTGAGGGTCTCTTCTCAGACTAGCCTCACCTGGTCCTGGTCCACGTTGATTGTTGGAATCTCCTCAATGCTTGAAACACTTTAAGGGACTCCTAGGGTCCTCATCACATTTATAGTTTAGTGAATAATAGGCAACTCGGTGTTGGAGACACCTGGAGCAGAAGGCTTGAGTAAATAGTTGGCAGTATTCAGAAGTGGTTAAACGGAAACACCGCATAAACCTTAATAGTAGTTTATTTACGAACTAAACCACTAATACAATGGGTGCTTGATTACTTTAGATTGGAATCAGAAAGGCTATGGGTGAATTAGCGAGACTCTTGACGTCTGGCTAATCGATTCTGATCCACTCGTGGAGAAACACCTAACTTAACACAATTGACAACCAATCATTAGCACGGCAAACCTAACTGCCGGTGTGCAAAAAAGGGTCACAGGAGTTCCAACTGGATACCCGGGTAATGATGATCATGCACAATAATTATGTCACACAATAACTAAAAGTGTGGTGTATGTGAAACTCACATTCATAGACGAGTGCAATGTCGTGGTACCACACAGATAAACACGCATACACCGTCGGGTGTCTAGGTCTCCACCCATACCTGTGTCAGGTACGAGAAGGTGAGAACTGTGGCTGATCCCTCAGAGCAACGCACAGAGACGCAATAATAAAGAAAACAAAAATCTTGTACTTACAGGTATGGCTAGCACTCTTATTCACTCACTCGTGCACATTTATGCAAGATATCGTAGGTGGCCTGACAACTGGTTCCGCTCGTTATGACGTGAGACTATTGACGACCGGCTTTCCCAACAACCCGTACTTGACACGGAGGATACTCGCAGGAGGGCGTGCTGTATGTCTAACAGACACACGTACACACTTGATGGCACTGGCGGCGAGTAAGGTGGTGACGTCACGTAGTATTTTTTTTTTTTATTATTATTTTCTACCACAGACGTGGCCACACATTTACAATGCTAACCAGCATATTTACATTTTCTTCTGTCCTCCATGGACAGGGTTAGAGAAATGTTAAACATAGAGTTCAGGGGTTAATTGAACACTCAACCACAGAAGGTGATTCGGTGCTTTTAAAATGCTAAGCTAACCTACATACGTAAATACATAGATACACAGATTTACGTATGCCCTACATAAAGTGTTTGATGTGTCTTTTACATAGTGTCATTAATGTACATTCACAAAGGTGAAATGTAATTCTGATCAGCTGTGAGGCAGGGCGGCTGGCGGCAGCTGATTATATGATACCATACAGGTACACTGTGGTAAAGTCACACACAGATTACTTAGGCAGCGGCACTCCTCAAGTCACTCTAGGTCACTCACAGACATCTCAATTGGTTACCAGGGGTTACCTGATACAGTCTGTTTCGCTCTGGTGATTCACAGACTTTTTCACTATAAGATTTCTTAACGATATAGTCACAATCGCGATTCTGAGCGAGCGTTGGTATATCAAGAAGACACTGAGTTTAACTTGATGGTGAGGAAGAAACGGTTTTTCTGTCTATTGGTTGAATAGACAGGAAACGTCTAACATGTACAGACCTCCTCATGAGAATAACGTTGCAAGGGGATGCAGTGTTCCTCGTGGTAGCACAAACACAAGATCTACAATTGACCAATAGTGTTGTAGCAGAGGTGCCGGAACCAATGATATTGATCGTTACTTGATCGGTGGAAGAGTGACGTCATGACCACGTCACGAATACGTCACTGTTGTGATTGAGATTGACCCCAGAGGTCAGAGCTTGTCTACCGCCTCACGGGCGCCTCTCTCTCTCTCACGCTTGGCACCTCCACTGTGTACTCACTGACCCTATGGCAAGTATGCTTAATTCCTCTGTATCTAATTTACCCTTATTATCTAATATCTGTATCTAATATATCACGATATATTGGTCATACGGCGGCCTCCGTATTCTATAAGTATTCCTGGTTATGTGGGCATCCTGGGGACACCCAACACGACAGTTTACCATCCAGGGTTAACAGAGATTGAGCTTGTGTACGAGATCGGTGCACTGTGCACTGCAATGAGCCATTCAAGTCAGCTGTGGGAGAATCTTGAGATACCATCCTCTCACAATCATTAATAATTTTGTTGTATTTGTGTCTAGTTTTAGACACGAGCAAGTTATGTCATAAAGTGCTGAGAGAAATTAAGGATGATAAATAGTCACTTACAATTAATATATCAAGTTTGGAGACGTACACATTTCAGTGCAAGAAGCAAGGCAAATAGTTCGGTCTGAAGGGTAGAGGCCCAGTTGTTTATACGGACTCACAACTCAAAATATAAGCCATCGCCCATTGTCAGGACAACTGCCCTTCCAGCTGCTCCAGTGGGGCGGTGTAAGGAACCATCAGTGTATATGATTTGAGAGAGAGAATGCTCTATGGGCAAAGCTTCAATATGGCTTAAGGCGTTGAGCTTTGCCTTAAGACGAAGCTTGGACTGATCTTTAATTTGCTTCTTGAGTGGAAAGAAAGGTTTAAATTTGGAAATGGTATAATTTCCCACGGTGCAGGAAAGTGCCGTTGTTGTCTCTTGGGTACAAATTATAACTCTGATAGAGTCTGAGTTCAGTCTCAGTTTTAGTTATCCATTTGGAAGAATGTTGACCTTTAATAAAGAAATTCTGGAGGGCAAGGGTTATGATGAGTTAGCATTAGCATTTCTATACCAATTTGACAGTTAATTTCGGTAACACGATCAACAACGCTCTGAATATTAAGTTTCTTTCTATGTTAAGTGGTACGAAAGCACCCAAGGATTATCCTCAAGGTTTTGTTCTGCATTTTTCCAAGCCCTCCAAACTTTCTTTACAGGCATCATAGCCAGCAGAGGTGTAACATAATTCACTAACGATCTGATGTATGCAAGGTACATGATTTTGACCATTCTGACATTAGCACCATAGCCGGAGTGATAACCTGCAACAGCCTTGAGATCTCTGAACCTCTCTTTATACTGACGACAGAGTCTGAATACAACAGGACCATACAGTGGTACCTCAAAGACAAGGTATGCGAATCTGTTTACATAGTCAAGCTGGGAGCCATCATACAGTTGTATCTTGCGAACAGCTCCTCCCTGCCTGGGTGGACGCCGATTTACTGTCTTTATTTTTTTCTGCTGAGATGACTAAACCTAGGTCCTGACGTTAGTTTAATACAGAGTTAAGAGTGTTCTGCGCGTTAGCATACCCAGTGCGATCATTATATCATCAGCATAGCTAATGATGTGCCCGTTGGGTTTGTTCAGTACAGAGTTTAACAGCGTGTATTTTTAAGATATTAAATAACGTAGGACTGAGGACACCTCCCTGTGGGGTGCCTAGTTCGAAGTCTCTTGTTACATTCCTCTGCCCCTGGAAAAAACAGATTACTTCCTGTTGGGTAAGTAACCTCTGATCCAACAAAGAAGCCGACCACCAATATTCATTCTTACAAGCTCACTCAAGACAACATGTCGGTTTGCAATCTCAAAGGCAGACTTGAGATCTAGGAAGGTGGTATATGACTTTTCAGTGTGCAGGGTAAGAAAGGTGGCGATGCAATGATGCACACTCCTTCCATGAATGAAACCATATATCTAGGGGAAGAGCATGGTTCTTACTCTCTGCAGGAGACGGTTTAGGGCCATTCTCTCGAATGTTTTGCAAATGCAGTTTGTAAGGAAAATTGGGCGGATAGCATTCTCTTGCTTTTTCTTGGGAATTGAATTGATTATACTGGTGGTCCAAGAGACAGGAAGATCCCCAGTGTCAAAGCTCATATTATACAGCTCAAGAAGGAGAGAGAGGGAGGGATGGAAACGGGATGAGAGGAGAGAGAGCGTGGGTGAGAGGAGAAAGAGAATGAATGAGAGTGAGAGAGCCACTCCAGTCCATTCCACTATGTGTATTGTGACGGTAAAGCGTTGGTGTTCGGCTGTTTCAAAAGCTAGGGGCAAGGCCTCGTCACATAATAAAAAAAAAAAAGAGAAAAGCTGGTCCTTTCGTCTGTGGTAAGGTAATGGGAAGACACACAAAACACAAGTATATAAACAATGAAATTTTAATTACTCTAGAAAAACAAGACATGGATAAAGGTAATCTCATAAAAATATGCAGGACAAGTCAACAAACAAAATAACATGAATAATCACTTTCAAATGAAAAGTTACGCTAAGACAAGTAAGTTACAGTGACAGCAAAATAATATATGAGTGCTGGAATACTGGCTTCGAGCTGCCACCTCCCTTAGTACACGAAAGCCAAGGCTTAGTCTACCAGCGAGAGATGTCAACTGCATGGAGCACTGAGATATTCTGACGAGACTGGCGCACTGCAGCCCAGACGTCGACTTGTGGTGGTGGCGAAGAGCAGGTGCGACGAGACACCAGCCAATCAGCAACAGGCAGGCAGAGGATGAGCAGTTAGCTGGTTACGGCAGTGGCCAGGTGTGCTGGGTACGATTTGCTCTCTGGGCAAAACGTTTGGCGATACTTGGTGAACGTATCTTGTATATAGTATCTTGTATTTTGACATAATTATGTAGGGAAGAGCAGGCTCAATCTCTCTTGAAAGAGATTATCGTCACAACTCTCCCCCGAAGCCTGAGGTTCTGGAAGAAGTTACGCCTTCATGTGATGGAGTAATAGTTGGAGTTGCTTCTACTTCATAGACTCTGGAGAGGGCGTCGGCTATGATGTTGTCAGAACCCTTGATATAGCGGATCTCCATGTTGAAATCTTGCAGATATAAAGCCCATTGTAGAAGACGCTGGTTAGTGAATTGGGCTTGATGTAAGAAGCGGAGAGGATTGTGGTCTGAGAAGATGGTGGTAGACCTGGCACCTTGTAGGTATGGAGCAAAGTGCTGGAGAGTCAGGACAATGGAGAGTAGCTCCTTTTCAATAGTGCTGTAGTTCCTCTGGTGGGGTTTCAACTTGTAGCTGTAGTAGCTGACAGGTAGAACCTCCTCGCCTCGTTGCTGCATCAGGACACCACCGATGCCGGTACCACTGGCGTCGACATGAAGGACGAAAGGCTTGGTGATATCTGGCGAGGTGAGAATGGGATTAGAACAGAGGAGGAATTTGAGTTGTTCGAAAGCAACGGTTTGCTGCATGGTCCAATTATACCGTTGCTTGGGACTGGTTAAAATGATTAATGGTGTGGCGACTGTACTAAAATTTCTCACAAACCTACGGTAGTAGGAGGAAAGACCAAGGAAGCGCAGGAGCTGCTTCCTGGTGGTAGGCTGTGGATAATGCTGGATGGCTTGAGTGTGTGTGTTTAACGGAGCTAGGCTGCCACTCCCAATTACATGACCCAGATAACGCACTTTACCTTTGGCAAAGGTGGACTTGCCCAGGTTGATGGTGAGGCCGGCTGTCAGGAGCTTGGCGAACAGTCGTTGCAGCTGGAGCAGATGTTCGCTCCAGGTGTTGGATGCTACGACGATATCATCCAAATAGGCGTAGGTGTTATCCAAGCCCTGGATGACGCGGTTGACAGCTCTCTGAAAGGTGGCCGGGGCATTACATAGTCCGAAAGGAAGGCGTTCATATCTGAAAAGTCCAAAGGGAGTGATAAAGGCAGATATTTCTTTGGCTCGCTCTGTTAGACACTCTTGGTAATACCGCTTAAGCAAGTCCACTTGGGACAAGTACTGGGCATTACCAATGGCGTCAAGAATGTCATCTATCCTTGGCAAGGGGTATGCATCCTTGACAGTCACATTATTTAACTTACGGTAGTCCGTGCACAGTCTCACTTTACCTTGGGGTTTTGGCACCAAGATACAGGGTGAGGCCCAGGGGGACTCACAAGGTGTAGCCAGTCCATGATCCAAGAGGTACTGCACCTCAGCACGCATGACTTCCTTCTTGCTCGGGCTGATTCGGTAGAAGGGTTGACGAATCGGCCGGGTGTCAGGGAGCAGTTGGATGTCGTGCTGGGTAACATTACACTCTTGGGGATCATCTCGGAACAACTCTTGATGTTCTTTGAAGATCTTGACGAGAGGTGCACTATGATTGTCCTGAAAATAGTTGGGAAGATCAGTTAGGATTTTCGAATTAGAAAGCGCTGACTCCTTGTCATTGCTTTCGGGAGGAGAAGCAGGGAAGGTCTCACTGTGGATGTATGGCTCTTTAAATGAAAAGTAATTAATCATGACAGTGGGAGGAGTACCATTATATAGCTTCAGGAGGTTGAAGTGGCACAACTGGGTCTTCCGCCGCCTATCTGGAGTCTCTAGAACGTAGTTATGGTTGTTTCTGCACTCCTTGATGCGGTAGGGTCCTGAAAACCTGTTTTGTAAAGGAGAACCTGGGATAGGGAAATAAGCAAGTACGAAGTCTCCCGGTTTAAATTTTCTTACTTTGCTGGTCTGGTTGTAATGAGTCTTCATCCTCTCCTGTGCTTTCAATAGATTATCTTGGGCAAAACTGCGGACCCTCTCTAGAATGTGTTATAGGTTTTGAAGAAACTGGGGCACATTCTGATGCTCACTGAAGGTGGCATCACGTAGAGAGTCTTTGAAAGCCTTGAGAGGAGTACGGCACGTACGTCCGTAGAGCATCTCATATGGAGATACTCCTAGGGACTCATTGGGAAGACTTCTAATGATACACATTATAAGGTCAATTTGCTTATCCCAATCCTTAGAGGTTTCATTACAAAACTTTTTCAGGAGTGCTTTAATAGTCTGATGACTACGCTCAAGAGAACCCTGTGAAGCAGGATGATAGGGGCTGGACAATACCTGTTTGATGTTGAACTCTTCCAGTGTCTTCTTGAAGAGATCACTGGTGAAGTTGGTGCCACAGTCGCTCTGAACCTCCCTTGGAAATCCATACTGGGTGAAGATCTTCAATAAGTGTTTCACAGCCGTAGCAGCCGTAATGTTTTTTACTGGAACTGCTATGGGGAATCTGGTGGTAGGACACAGGATGGTTAAGATATAGGCGTTACCTGAACTGGTCCGAGGTAAAGGACCAACACAGTCTATAATAAGTCTGTGGAAAGGTTCCACAGGCACCTGTATGGGAGTCAGTGGTGCTCTGGGAATAGAGATGTTCGGTTTACCTGCCATCTGACATGTATGACACTGTTTGAGGTACTGTTTGACGCTATTTACCATACCTGGCCAGTAGTAGTCTTGACGGATTCCATGGTAAGTCTTGTTAAATCCGTAGTGGGAGAGTGCTCCGTGGGCCAGGTGTAGAATAGTGGGCCGCAGGCTGGCAGGAATCACTAGTTGTTCGACGTTGGCCCAATCGTCCTCCTCCTTCAGTTTATTGGGTCTATATCTGCGGTAGAGCAACTCGTTCTCTAGGAAGAACCCAGGAATACTGTCAGGTTGAGTCTCAGCCAGGAAAAATAATGGTGTCAAGGTAAGATCTTCCCTCTGTAACTTACAGAACTCCAACTTGGTCAGATTCGGGGGTAGTTTCTGAGGGTCTTGAGGGACAGCGGTAGCAGTAGAGTCAGCTGGCTGTGGTCGTGCAGCTTGTGCACGGGTGGTCACTAAAACCGCAGGAGAAACTTCATCACTCTCTTGAACCTTTGCTGTAACATACTCAAAAATGGGATTATCCATCACAGAGGTACACACCTGGGGTTTGTCCATGACGATCAGGTTGGTCGGTTGCAGGTCTTCTGCCAAGTCGTTGCCCAGGAGAAGTTGCGCTCCAGGCATGGGAAAAGGCTTTTCCCTGATGGCGACTTGGACTTCTCCGGTCACGAAGGGACAATCCAGGTGGACTCTGGCGAGAGGATAAGGAGTGGTAGCAGTGAGATCAGTGATGAAGACAGTTTCTCCGGTGTAGGCGATGTTGGTCACAGCCGACTTCAAAATAATCGATTGAAGAGCCGCTGTGTCCTTCAAGATCTTCAATTTGAAACGTCCCTCCGGATTTGAACCGTTGGCAGAGACAGTTCCAGTATACAGGTGTTTACTGAAAAGAGAAAGATCATTAACATGAACACCAACATTCATCACAGGCTTACCGGACTTAGGAGGAGTTGGTTTGGGTTTTGGTGATTCGGTGGTTCCTTTGTATTGAGACTTACCACATTTATCTATGGTATGTCCATAGAGTCTACAATACTTACAGTACAATTGCGAGCCAGCTTGATCGGTACTCACTTTCTCGTAACTGTACCACGACTTCTTACTGGAAGATGGTTCTGGTGTCAGCCGGTGGATGAGGCTGTAAGTGTCAGCCGACTTAGCACACTTTAGGTAGTCGGTTTCTTCTTTATCGGCTAAATATAGACGGACAGGAGGCGGCACACGCCTCAAGAATTCTTCAACTAACATGAGGTTGACGAGTTCTGCAAAGGTAGAGACATGTGCTGCTTCCAGCCATTTCATAAAATATCTCCTTTTGGTATTAGCAAATTCGAAAAAGGTAGTGGTACTTGCCTTCAGGTGGTCACGGAATTTCCTTCGATAACTTTCGGTGGAGAGAAGGTAGGCGTCCAACACTGCTTGTTTCAGAGTCTGGTAGTCATTCTCAGACGCCAAAGTACTGAGTGCAACTGCAGCTCTACCTGTAAGATGTACTCTGAGAAGGGTTGCCCATTGGTCGGCAGGCCAACTAAGTTGATTAGCAAGGGTTTCAAAGGTGGTGAAAAACACATCAACTTCTGTTTCTACGAATGGTGGCATTAACTTACTTGCATGTGATATATTGAAACTGATGGGAAGATTGGCGGTAGCTTGCTGGCGTTGAGCGAGGTGTGAGGTTTCCAACGCGAATTCTCGTTGACGACATTCCATAGCCAGAGTTGCTTGTTGTGTGTCATGTTCGTGTTGCATCTCCAATTGGCGTTGTTTTGTTTCAAGCTGTACTCGTTCCCGCTCACGGAGTATTGCAATCTCACGTTCTTGTTCTTCCTTTCTTATGGCAGCTGTTTCTCTTTGCTGCTCGCGTTCGATCTTGGCCAGCTCTAGTTTGAGTTTCATCGTTGCCAAATCAGTTTTATCTGCAATAAAGTAAGTTTCGTAAGTTTCAGAGTCTATCTTACCTTCCTCTAAGAGATGATCCAGTAACAGGTTATGTATTTCATTTTTGTTGGCTTGGTAGGGAACTTCTAGTTGATACTCATGTGCAAGAGTTTGTAATTCAGTCCTCTTGGCACGACTTAAAGTCCCTATTTCACCTGCTGGATCTGCACGGAAAGCTTGGAGACGAAACATGGTGAAATTAGCAAATAAATGCACAACGAATATACTGTTGTGATATGGTGAATGTCAGAAACAGGACAACGTGGCAACTGGTACCTATCCTGTGGAATCGTTAACAATTAATGTTAGTTTCAAGATGATAAATGATTAATAAATCAAGGTCGCAGGAAATCTTGTACCCGGTACTCATGTAAGAGGATAAGGGCAAGAAAATCCTACTTAACAAGCGAAACTGAGTTTCTAAAACAAATGAAACAGTTAATTGCCTCAAAAGTAAAATTGGTAGTCCAAGAATGTAGGCATACCTTGCCGAGTCTCTATAGGACATAAGCAAGTTTTTCCCACTGAAATTAATATGATACAGAATTAGCGAACTTTTGTGCTCTGAAAAAGAAGGCTAATTCCCTACCAATGTAAATATCATCATCTCTGACCGACGTGTAGTGGTGCGAGGTGTCAACTGGTGACGAGAACTGCTGCTGAGGTCCCAATTCAGCAACTAAAGTTCGTGCGAGAGGAACTATGGCCCCCTTTATCCTCCTACTGTCAGATTGCAGAAGATTAGGTGCACTTGACCCGGGGACAGACCACAGTACCAGGGTACCAATATGATGATGTGCCGAAAATATGAGAAATATCCTAGGGGCAAAAGATGGTAAACACGAGTAATAACACGGAGGGAGAGATGACCAATTAAGAGAATGACTGAGGCCTACAGTCACCACGTAATCCAAAGTTGTCTCACCTTCACCATATGCTACTCTCGGAATGCACAATACACACAGCACCATATGAAAATAAAATTGAATATTGAAAATAGTAAAAAGCTACGTTACCAAAGCCAAATACGCTTACTACAAATTTACTACTTGGCACCAGTACCTGAGTGAAGCTCCTAGGACAGGCCCCCACGTTATGTGACGGTAAAGCGTTGGTGTTCGGCTGTTTCAAAAGCTAGGGGCAGGTCTTTGTCACATAATCAAAAAAAAAGAGAAAAGTTGGTCCTTTCGTCTGTGGTAAGGTAATGGGAAGACACACAAATCACAAGTATATAAACAATGAAATTTTAATTACTCTAGAAAACAAGACATGAATAACGGTAATCTCATAAAAATATGCAGGACAAGTCTACAAACAAAATAACATGAATAATCACTGGCAAATGAAAAGTTACGCTAAGACAAGTAAGTTACAGTGACAGCAAAATAAAATATGAGTGCTGGAATACTGGCTTCGAGCTGCCACCTCCCTTAGTACACGAAAGCCAAGGCTTAGTCTACCAGCGAGAGATGTCAACTGCATGGAGCACTGAGATATTCTGACGAGACTGGCGCACTGCAGCCAAGACGTCGACTTGTGGTGGTGGCGGAGAGCAGGTGCGACGAGACACCAGCCAATCAGCAACAGGCAGGCAGAGGATGAGCAGTTAGCTGGTTACGGCGGTGGCCAGGTGTGCTGGGTACGATTTGCTCTCTGGGCAAAACGTTTGGCGATACTTGGTGAACGTATCTTGTATATAGTATCTTGTATTTCTACGTAATTATGTAGGGAAGAGCAGGCTCAATCTCTCTTGAAAGAGATTATCGTCACAGTACCTACCTATGTGTACTCGCTTATTTGTGCTCTAACTCATCTACTCCGCTGTTGAAGAAACCATTCCAGTATATGTACTCACCTTGATGAACCTACCTGTCTCTGACAGTTATCCCCCCCCCCCCAAAAAAAAATAAACCATATTGCAGCACTTGTGTGTGTTAGTGTCTGGATCGTTCCTAGTATCTTCAAGACGAATCACGACCACTCCATCCTGAGTCATCCTCATAATTTTCCATTTACTCATGCGATCTCGAATTGCTAATTTGAAGACTATCTACAGCTGGAATATTTCCCAGCGACACACTTTGCTCAGTCGTAAATCTGTGAGAAGTGTAGTTATGTCCTAAAAGTTATTCGGAGGTGAGGCGGGGATATATTGGTTAAGCAAAAATAAAAAACCGCTTCTTGAGAAAGTTTAGGATATGAATGAAATGTATAAATCTTTATGTATAATACTCGTGAAATGTGACAGACATTGAGATGCACTTTCATACAACTTACTGGTGTGGGAGACTAGAAGAGTAAAATTCACGATTTAAATGCACAAGCTGACCTTAATCACCTGACCTTAAACACCTGACCTTACACATCTGGCCTTACACACCTGACTTTCGCAAAATTACTTCAGGTTTCTAAACTTTGAAAAATGTAAGATGTGTGTATTAGTGTATATAAAACAAAGATTATGATATATCAGCTAAGATGTGTTGATGAATGGGGAATAATTCAAAATGTAACCCAAAAATTTGTATCATAGGTTATGAAAGGTTTCTGGGATAAGTGGGTAATGGGAGGACAGTGAGATTCTATGCTGGCCAGACACCCTTTAAAAATCTGTATGGCATTGAGATTTTCTTTGGATTTTCTGTGGACAGAGCCGAGCGCGGCTCGGAGCCAGAGCCGAGCACGATCTGGGCAGCAGAGCCGAGCGCAGTATAGGCGCCAGAGCCGAGCGCAGTATAGGCGCCAGAGCCGAGCGCGTTCTTGGCGCCAGGGTTGGGCAAAGAGAAACAAACAAAATAAGGACCCAAAACCTGTCAATATTATAAATAGGGTACCTGTAAACATGGGATATAGAGAAGAATAAATGAAATATCTAAATACAATCATCCCAGAAAGTGCAGCAACCTTCTTAGTACAGGTAAGTGTACCAAAAGCTGTGATTTTTTTCACCCAGAACTTTGCAAGAACTGTTTAAATAAGAAAGAATGTTTCAACAAAGAATGTTCAGCTTTTCATATAAAAGGTACCAGGGGAATAAAACCGACAGACCGCGACGATGAAAACAGCAACAACTATGTTTACCAGGATGATTTTTTAGCAAGAGGAAGAGGAGAACAATGGGTGAAAATGTCCAGACTACCACCAATTCGGTCAAATGCCAGAAAGGATTGGATTTCGGAGTACAATCATTTCAGATGTGACAGGAAACACAGGCTACAGAGTGAGGTCAGCCTGTACATCAAAGACACACTCACCTGCACTGAGCTGCTAAACATCCCAAACGATATGGTTGAAGTGCTGATAATCAAATTTGAAATCCTAAATGTAGTCATTGCCCTTGAAGTCACCGGAGGCAAATTCTCAGCAGTTTAATGAAAATAGAACACTACTCAGAAAACGTCACATATCCAGCTCCAATTATCATCCTGCTTGGGATATATCAACCTACGGCACCTAAAATCGAATACAGTTACATCCGAGAGAATTCCGTGAAGTAGCCTAAATGAACAGTCACATGCAAATTACCTGCTTCGAATGTGCGGCAGATTTGCCTTACACCCGCAAATATTAAACCAACTAGAAAAGAGAACACGTTGGACCTCATTTTCAATAATAATGATGAATTGATCAAGAACATGATTACAAATACCTGTTACTCAGATCACAACTTAATTGAAGTTCTGGCAAGCATGGGGAGTAGACCTAATTAGTCCCGAGTCCCAGAAGAGGAGAATTCAGCAAATTCAATTTCAATAATAAACAGATAAACTGGGAGCAAATAAACCAAGACCTCATAGAAATAAGCTGGGAATAAAAACTAGAACATGTAAACCTCAACCAGTGCCTGGAGAAAATAAGCTCAGTAGCACTAGAAATATGCTCAGACCGCATACCCCAAAGAAAAAGAGAAGAATAGATACTGACTGGTACGGTAACGGCGTTCCCTCTATAAGCTCAGAAAACGAACTGCGGAACAACTTGAGAGTCACACCTTATCTCAAGAACGACAAAGAAGGCTAGGCAGAGAAATAGAAACGATTGAATTAAAGCTACAAGAATCATACAAAATCCAGGAGAGACAAAGAGAGCAAAAGACCGTCAGTGAAATAGAGAGAAACCCGAAATATTTTTTCTCTTAGGCAAAGTCAAGATAAAAACTACATCTAGTATCGGGCCCCTGCGAAAGAGAGATGGAACTTTCACTGATAACAACAAAGAAATGAGCGAAATACTTAAGAATCTGCTCGATTCTGTTTTCAGCAAGCCACTAAACACACTGAATACTGAAAACCCAAATGATTTTTCATGTATGTGATACCAACATGAAATCATATATCAGAAGTCACCCTATCCCCACTGGATTTTGAAGAAGCCATAGACAGTATGCCTATGCATTCTGCACCAGGCCCTGATTCTTGGAACTATATATTCATCAAGAACTGTAAACAACCACTTTCGCAGACCCTTCACATTCTGTGGAGACAGAGCCTAGATACTTGCGTTATCCCTGACATACTAAAAACAGCAGAGATAGCACCACTCCTTAAAGAAGGAAATAAGGCAGAGGCAAAAAAAAATTACAGACCGATAGCAATAACATCACACATCATAAATATCTTTGAAAGAGTGCTAAGAAATAAGATCACAAAATAGATAGAATCACAGCATCTCCATAATCCTGGACAACATAGAACTTCAAAACAGTGTGCTCTTATACATCACAGTTGCTGGACCACTAACATATGGCCTTAGATGCCATGGAAGACAAACAAAACGCTGATATAATTTACAAAGATTTCGCAAAAGCCTTTGACAAATGAGACCATGGTGTTATTGCACACAAAATGAGTTCAAAAGGAATTACCGAAAAAGTTGGCAGATGTATCCACAATTTCTTGACTAACAGAACCCAACGTGTAATAGTCAACAGGAAAAAATCCGGTCCATCAACCGTGAAGAGCTCAGTCCCCCAGGGTACTGTGCTTGCTCCAGTACTTTTCCTTATCCTCATATCGGACACAGACAAGGACACAATCTATAGCACTGTATCATCCTTTGCAGATGATACTAGGATTTTTATGAGAATAGGTAACATAGAGGACACAGCAATCCTCAGCAAAATAGTATTTAATGTATTTAATGAAGATAATTTCCAGCTCCTGCGTTTCGGAAAAAAATTAAAATATAAAAACGGAAACCATGTACAAAAACGCAGTCAAATCATAACTTAGAACGAAAAAGCAATGTAAAGGATTTGGGTATACTCATGTCGGAAGACTTTACTTTTAAAGAAAACAATAAAGTAGCCGTCACAACTGCAAGAATAAAAGACAGGTTGGATGACAAGAACTTTTCAAACTAGAGATGCTATACCAATGTTGATACTCTTCAAGGCGCTAGTGCTCTCTAGAGTGAAATACTGCTGCACAATGACAGCCCTTTTCAGAGCTGGAGAAATTGCTGACTTGGAGAGCGTGCAGAGATCCTTTACTGCTAGAATCCACTCAGTAAATCATCTAAACTATTGGGACCGACTAAAGAGTCTAAAGCTGTATTCTCTTGAACATAGGCGGGGGAGATACATAATAATTTACACATGGAAAATAGTAGAGGGGCTGGTCCCAAACCTGCCCACAGACTGACAATCACATGAGACCAGAAGGCATGGCAGAATGTGCAGAATACCCCCGTTTAAAAGCAGAGGCGTAATAGGTACGCTGAGGGAGAACTCTATCAACATCAGAGGCCCGAGACTGTTCAACACGCTTCCACTACACATAAGGGGCATAACTGGCCGACCCCTCACAGTGTTCAAGAGAGAACTTAATAAACACCTCCGAAGGATACCTGATCAACCAGGCTGTGATTCATACGTCCAGTCGTTACTGGACCGGGTGACCAGTCCAGTAACGAGGAGTCCCGGACCCGGTCGAGGTCGAGGACCGGGCTGCGGGAACGTTGAGCCCCGAAATCATCGCAAGGTAAAATAACACCA
The DNA here is from genome assembly GCF_040958095.1 of Procambarus clarkii. NCBI lineage: Eukaryota > Metazoa > Arthropoda > Malacostraca > Decapoda > Cambaridae > Procambarus > Procambarus clarkii. Next base: position 3,555,748 of record NC_091198.1, on the reverse strand, counting down.
GATGTTTTAAATAGGCATGTCTATAAAATGAGAAGGGAGGGGGGGGGAGGAAAGAGTGCTACCAAACCTGGAATTTGCAACTAAACAAACTATTAGTAAAGAAAACATATAATAAAATGAAGGTTAGGTGTAAGAACATTAGCATATTTATATATTTATACTTCACAAATTATACTCCTATACAAATATATGGTGTACAAG